>NC_056737.1:870602179-870844679 GCF_019279795.1 Protopterus annectens | reverse complement strand
GGATGAATACAGTAAAGGTATAACTTCTTTGGAACTTGAGGAGATACTACAAAGGATAAGCTGTGCAAGGCAGAAGGATTTTAATCCAACCAGACAGGCATGGTGGTCAAAGGAGAATTGGTCAATAATATAGAGACCCAAGTATCTGGTGACTCTGCCTGAGTGAGATATCTGTATGGTAAATGGTACACATACAAGCTTTACCAACATAAACTATGCTGCATTGAAGGTAAGCCCATGGTTAACACACCAAGCATTTGTTTGTCCTTGCTGGAGATTATGAATATCATAATGGCAGTTGGTAACTACACCCATTTCACAGCCATCATAATCAGAGTTCATGGTTCATGCCAGGGGTATATATATATGTGTGTGTGTGTGTGTGTGTATATATATATATATATATATATATATATATATATATATATATATATATATATGTGTGTGTGTGTGTGTGTGTATATATATATATATATATATATATATATATATAGATAAACAGAGCTCTCTCTCTCTCTCTCTCTCTCTCTCTCTCTATATATATATATATATATATATATATATATATATATATATATGTAAACGGGTCCCATTTAGGTGAGCGAAGTCAAATTTCATATGGCCGACACCACATGATCAAAGTTTTAAAACTTTGAACACCTAAATGGAGATCTTCATACAGCAGAGAACAGGAAATTTTCCCTTTTCCTAGCTGTATTGGTATATTTAAATAGTGCGGGGGGTGCAGAGGGTCTTGTCCCCCTGCATAAACGTCTAGGAAGTTTTTTTTTTTTTGTTTAGATGTTCGAAGGTTTAAAACTTCCATCACATGGTCCTGAAACTCTGACCATCTAAATGGGACCCATGTAAACATATATATATATATATATATATATATATATATATATATATATATATATATATATATATATATATACACAAAGAAACACCAAACAACTTGTCAGTGACACAACACACAGGACTCACTGCACTTTCAAAGTACAAGACAGATAGTATCACATATGAGTAGGTGGTCACGTGTGACTTACCCAAACCTTAAAGACATCTCAAACGCAGTCCTCAGAAACATTGTAGGCACACAAACAAGACAGTGCCCACCACAATACATAAAACCACATCTCATTGTGCCTCCACTCTCAAGCCCATGAGATGGAACACCACACAACACAATATTTTGGTCATGGGAGACTCCACTTTGAGACACACTGATGTCCCTCTCACCAGCCTGGATAAGGAAAAGGTTACAGTTAGTTGCATGTCAGGGAACAAGATTCATCCCATTCTGCAAGTACTTAGGTCACTAAACCTCAAGTACCAGCATGAATCAATCATAGTCCATGTGGACGTAAATGACCAGAGGTGTAACTCGCAGGACTATATGAATAGAGAAATGATTGAGCTCTCAAAATATGTGACACAGGCAGGTATGAACCTCCTATTGAGCACATTCTGCCGTCTCCATGGATGATGCCACAATACCTACAGAAATGATTGACTTTAATAATTGGCTTAGCTACTGGTGTAATTCTAAAGGGGTCCAATATTTGTCAACCTGGGAGGACATGACTGACAGGCAATGCTGCTTTGTCAGGGCTGGTCTTCACCTGTCAACACTAAGCTTTTGAATATTGGCCAAAACATTAACCACCCCTGTAGTGCCTTTTCTAGGCATTGCCAAACAGACAAACCTTCCAACGTAGCAAAATCTACTCAGGATAAGCTACATGTATTACTGCTCAGTTCTAGGGTCTCAACAAGAAACTAAACTCCCTGGAAGTATTCCTCACCCTGGGAAATGCTGACATCTGTGCAGCTACTGAAGCATGGTTCAAAGCCAAGGAAAGCATCCATGCAGTGCCTGACTATAATGCCTTTCCCACACTTTGATCCCCACTGCACGTTAAAGGGCAAAAGGTGGAGCTGTATCCATGTTTATAAGGATAAACACATCCCAAGACTGGTCAATCAATATGTCACACTTGAGCTACTCCATGTCCAAATACCCATGTGAAAAATCCATTACCATATCCTTGCTAGCTACAGTTCCCCACCATGAACCAGGAAATCCATACATCATACTTAAATTTACTAGAATCACTTACCATTCAGTCCATTACCATACTCATGGGTAATTTCAACTATACCTGCATTAGCTGGGAAGCATACACAACCACTAACATGCAGACTCCAAGATTTCTAGACTTTGTTAGTGCGAATACCCTGGAGCAGTTAGTCTGCACTCCCACTAGGCGTGCAAATATCCTTGAGCTCATATTCACAAATGTGGGAGAGTGTTGCACCCCCCTCCACCAGTGTGATGTCCTTGCTGGTTAGATCAGATGACAAAGCCACCTACCTTGAAATAAATATAAAACCTGAACACCCACCTAACCCCAAAACCTTAAAGAACTTTTCTAAGGCAAACTACGTTGTATTAAGTGACATCATTGCTAGTTTCCAAGCTCCCCAAACCCAGAAAATATTGAAGCATATGCGGAGACATACACAAAAGCCCTGTATGAGCATGTAAACATCTGCATAGAAATGTCAGTACCAGACTAAAATAAGACTAGGACAAACCAGAAAAACAAGCCACCATGGTGGACCTCTGGTATAAATAGGTTGTACAACAAAAGAAAGAAAATCCTGTCTAGAAGTAAGACAGAATGTGAACAAAAGAGCAAAACTCCCTCTTTAGTCTAAACAAGTAAATCAGTGGACTAGTCATCTTCAAGAGCAATTTTGAGGCAGAAATTGGCTCCCAAACTAAGGATAACCATAAGGCATTTTTCAGTTATGTCTGCAATTTTAAGGGCGATACCCAACAATGTGCGGAATTAGTTATAGATGACATCAACTATATTCAGATAGAAGATATAGCAAATCTACTGGCCAATAAATTCAGCTTAAATTTCTCCTCCCCATTACCGCCAGTTACCCACAAAAAAATCCCCTCCAAAATTCCTCTACCAATTATCACCAAAGAACAGGTTACCACTGCTCTCTCTAGAGCTACAACAGGGCTTCACTGGGTCCTGACAATAATCCAGGGTGCTTCTTAAATAGCTTGCAACAGGACCTATCAGATCTACTAGGATCTCTATTTAACCACAGTCTCCAGACTGGCTTTGTCACTGTAGAGTGGCAAAGAGCAACATTCAACCCTCTGCATCAAGGGGAACAATCAACAGATCCAAGAAATTACAGACCCATAAGTTTGACTAGACTTATATGCATAGCCATGGAAAGAATAATCATGGACTTGATAAATAATGACATAGAAAACCTCCAAACACTGGGTCCAGTCCAGTTCTGATTTGTCAAGGGCATGTCATTCCTGCTCAGTCTGGTGGACTTTTTTGAGATAGTCACTAGGGCCATGGGTGAGGGTAAAACAATGCAAGCTGCCTACATTGACCTGCCTAAGGCATTTGACACAATTACCTACTTGGATATTATAGATAAACTCACACAACTAGACATAAGTCCCTATGACACCAGGTGGATAGCCAAATGGCTCATGGACAGGGCAAACATTAGAGTGGGTGAATCCAGATTTAGCAAGAGGCAGTTGCTAGTGGTGTACTACAGGGTTCAGTGCTGGGACCACTCCTGTTTGGAATTTACTTCTCTGAAGTCAAGGTTAATGTAGGAGGCTTTGGGCTGACTAAATTTTCAGACGACTGCAAGTGCAAGTTGGGGCCAATCACTGAATTCCACAATGATGTAGGTACTATATATAATGTGTAAATAACATGAGCTATGCTGATAGACTAAAAGCTCTATCCCTTTATTCTGTTTCCTACTGATTATTAAAGGGTAGTCTATGCCTAACCTACAAGACAGTCACAAATCCAAACCTGATGGAACTGTTACACATTAACAAGACAAACTGCACAAGGGTCACCCAATCTAGGGATCTAAGCCTGGTTTGTGAAACAAACAAAACATTATGCAGAGACAGATATGTGTCTCCGAGATGACCCCTTCTCTGGAACAAGCTTCCTATTCATGTAAAACAGATCCCTTCCCTGACCCTCTTCAAATGCAGTTTGGATCAATGGATGGAGAATTGTAAATTCACTCCAGGGGTGGTGCCCATGTCCCTTATGGACTGAGGCAGTATGTAAAATACCCAAAGGCATAGGCACAAACCTAAGCCATCCTCTAGCCTTAGGGATCAAAAATCAGGTAAAATTCAGGTAATAAAGGCTAGGCTTGTAGGGGCTTTTAAGCCATTATACTAGTAATTTCCTATGAACCTTGCCAACCTTGTTCTAGCTAAGTGGGAGGAAAAATATATATTAAATTACGTGTTTGCAACTAATTGGACAGTCTACAAGAGATTTTTAGACAATATAGTAATGTTTTGGAAAGGGACTGGAGAGTCATTTGATGAATTCCTGGTTTATATGAAGAACACCACTAATTTTTTGGAAGTCACTTATACACTATCCAGGGACTGTTTGCAATATTTGGATGTAGAAATATATAAGGCAGATGGTAAATTTGAGTCCAGGATATTTAGAAAGCCTACCTTTTGCAATTAATTTCTTCATTACAGAAGTGCACATCCCCCACACTGCAAAAGGTACATAGTCAAGGGTCAGTATGTCCGTGGTAGCCAAATGACTACTTCAAGTTATGATTTTGATAAAGAATGTGGATTGTTAAAAAATTTTTTTTTGGAAAGGGGTTACCCACTGGACCTAGTGGAGGAGGTAGAAGTAATGGCTGGCAGATCTACCAAATTTAGACCCATTTTAGGAACGAAACAATGTACAATGTTTCAGGGGAAGAATATGTAGTTAATTACAATGGAGCTATTGTATTAGAGCACAATGCTATTAATGGAGCAACAAAGATAATTATTAAATCTGAATGGGAAATATTTGTAACCATTTCAGACTTGGAAAAGCTTCCCAATATCCTTCTGAAATTTGTATATAAGAACTCATTCAGTTTGAAAAGCATTCTTGAACATGGTGGTAAAAATAAGGCAAGGAATAGGAGGAGAGTGGGGACTTACAAATGTGGCCACTGTTCCCAATGCGCAAGTATAGCTAACACAGACAAACTTTTTATTGAGGGCAGGAATAGGTGGGTATGCAGCCCTGGGTACTTTAATTGTGAAGCCATGGGGTTAATATACCTTGCTTTGTGTGTTGAGTGCAGATCCTTCTATGTTGGTAAAACCGAACGTAGACTTAAGAGAAGGATTTATGAACATAATTATGACATTTTGAATAAAAAGGAGACCAATGCTTTATATAAACACACAAATGTTTGTTTAAAAGCTAATTTTATTTTTTTTAGTCTTGGAACAAATACCAAAAGTAACCAGGGGTGGACTATGGGAGGAGAGAATAGAGTTCAGGGAACTTTGGTGGCAAGTAACCCTGGAAGCATCAAGCCCCCCTGGTTTAAATGATTTCATATCCAGTGCTCCATTATTAAAATTGAGATCTGCTAAGCTACACAGTTCCTAATGAAGCCACTAGATGGTGCAATAATGTTGTGTTTTACATCATCTGAGTAAGTCAAATTAGTTTTATTATTATTTTTATACTTTTATATTACAAGGAAAGTTGTTGTTGTGTGTTTCGGCTTTTCCCGGTTAGGGGTCGCCACAGCGGAATTCCGGTCCGCTAATGATTGGCAGTAGATTTTTACGTGCCGAGTTGCTGGCCCTGATGCACAGCCTTCAATGAAGGTAGGCCCATTCACGCATGTCTCCACACAGAAGACGCTCTAGCTGAGAATCGAACAGGACAACATCTTACTGTGAGGCGACAATGCTACAATGAATTTTAAAGTATTTATGTAATTGTATGTTTTTAAGTAAGGTTTATTTCTTTGTGTAATTTAAGGTTTCATATAACACTGTTTTCCTAAAGGAAATGGTGCAGCGGTTAACGTTGTCGCCTCACAGCAAGAGGTTCTCCGGTTCGATTCTCGGCTGGGGTGCCTTCTGTGTGGTTTGCATGTTCTCCCTGTGTTCGCGTGGGTTTCCTCCGGGTACTCCGGTTTCCTCCCACATTCCAAAGACATGCATCTGGAACATTTCTCCCCGGACCTCCGCTGAAAACAGGCTCTGCGGAACCTAGTCGGACTAAGTGATTGTTTTTAACATTTTTCATTATATAATGTGATTGGTTTATTCATATCTGTGAGGGATTATATGAAGGGTAAAATATTATTCTAGGTCAACTGATGAAGTCTTTATGAGGAGAGACTAAAACGCTGGTGCTACAAGTGCGTTTGTGTGTCTATGCAGTTTCTGGATTGTGCATTAAAACCTTTTTATAATCAAACCTTGTATTTTCTGTTTTCTGAAGGACCTATAAGGTGGATTCTAGTTACAATTTTGGTGCTTCTGCTTCACTTTTTTCATTTAAAGGTGCAATATTTGTCTTACAGCTAACACCCAGTATACTGCATCATTAATGAGATGCATTTTTTTTTTAAATGCAATATCATGTCATGGTCTCAACTGTACTTCCTTTTTGATGGAGAAAAAGAGAGCAGATACAACAGTGCAGCCACGGCTTCCTGTATTCCTTTTTTTTACCAGAGAACTTGTCTCTCCTCAGATGGGCACCAGCAGAAGTTAGGTTCATAGGTAGTTACTAGGCTATCTGCCTGAAGGCATTTATAAGCCTAGCTGGAATGTGTTAGCTTTCGCTGCCCCCTTAGATTAGTTCCCTGTGCCTCTGTCCAGCAGAGCCATTGAAGTGATCCCTGGGGTAAACTTTGTTTCCCATCCACTCGTCCAGGTTTCTCTTGAAGAGGGTTAGTGAGGAGCTCTGCCTAATGTAGATTGGAATCTTGTTCCAGATCATGGGAAGTCTCTGGGACAGGAATCTATCCCTCCAGCACGTCCTATTTATTGTTGTGGTGAGGTTTATATCCCTAGAGCATGTGGCTTGAGGGGATATGGTTTTCTTTAGGTGGAGCATGTCCATCAATTCTGGGTTGGACATGGCCTTGTATGTCAGGCAGAGATCACCTCTGAGTAGGCGGTATGCAAACGAGTACAGCTGGAGTTTCTTCAGTTGAGCTGCATAGGGCATCTGTTTGAGGCCATTGATCCTCTTGGTGAGGTACTTCTGTGGTCGTTCCAGCTGTTGCAGGTGTCTTGTAAGGTACATCCCAAATGGAGCAGTGTATGATGGGTCTGATGAGTGATGCGTAGAGGGGCACAATGACCTCTTTTGATCTGGATGCAAACCCGTTTGTGATTAGGTTGGCCACATAGAAGGATTTTCTAACTACTTTGGCAATGTGATTATCAAAGGAGAGGTTACTATCTACTTGGGTCCCCAGATCCCTTATTACATCTTCCATATTTAGGGGGCTACCACATATGTGGTAGTTTGTGGGTACTTTGTTTTTTCCAAAGGGGATGACTATGCACTTTTTGTTATTTAGCTTGAGGCCATGGTTTTGACACCAGGTATCTGTCTCAGTGAGACCCTTTTGGAGGATATCTGTGTCCGCCAGAGAGTCAATTATAGCCCCTAGTTTGCAGTCATCTGTGAACTTGGTAAGCCATAGCCCTTCTGTGCTTGCCTGTACCTCTGAGAAGTATATGCCGAACAGGAGGGGTCCTAGGACAAAGCCCTGAAGAATGCCACTTGTAACCGGTTTAGAGTCAGACCTAGCTCCCGCAACTCTAACCATGTGGGTTCTGTCCGTGAGCCAGTTGGCAACCCATCTCATGATGTAGGGGTTTATGTTCAGGCTGGTGAGCTTGTCTATAATACCTGAATGGGGAATGGTGTCGAAGGCCTTTGCAAGGTCCAGGTAGGCTGTGTGGACCACCTTTCCCTCGTCTATAGCCTTGGTAACTGTCTCAAAGAAGTCCACCAGGTTTAGGAGGCATGATCTGCCCTTAACAAAGCTGAACTGGGTAGGGTCCAGTGTTTGGAGGTTCCCAATGTCTCTGTTTATGAGATCCATAATGATGTAGTCCATAGCTTTGCAGACCAAGCTAGTCAGGCTTATAGGGCAATAGTTCCCAGGGTCTGCTGTGGCTCCACCTTTGTGGAGCGGAATAACCATTACTGTGCACCACTCTATGGGTACATAGTCTGTGGAGAGGCTGAGTTTGAACAGTGTGTTTAGGTGAGGGGTTAGTTCATCTTTGAGCTCATGTAGGACGCAGTCTGGGACACCATCCGGTCCCATTGATGCTGTGTTTTTGGCTTTGGAGAGGGCTGTTTTAACCTGAGTGTCTGTGATTTCAGGGTCACTACATTCTTCTGGTATGGTTATGGGCCCTTCTGGGGGTGAGAGAGGGGTGAAGTTTGCACTGAGTCTGTCTGCCAGGATGTTGGCAATATCAGTTGGTTCAGTGTATTTTGTGCCATTCTGCACTAACTCTGAGCAGATCTGAGAATTGCCACTTAGATTCTTGACATAGCTAAAGAATGCCTTGTGGTTATCTATGGAGTCCTTGGCAAGTTTTCTTTTGAAGCTAGCCTTGGATGATTTTATGAGGGATTTTAGTTTCTTGCTGATACTGAACAGGGATGTCTACCCTTCTTTGGATTTTACTCTTTTCTGTACTAGTTTCCTCCTTCTATTGTATAGCTTGTTTATGGCAGGGGTCCACCAGACTGGTTTCCTTTTCTTGAAGGAGTGAGTCTTGGTTTTGCTTGGGATGGCACGATCCATGCATTCTTGTAGGTGCCCATAGAGTGCATTAGTAAAGGATTTTGCAGCTTGAACAGCGTTATCCTTTGGCATGGGGGCTTTGAAACTTTCCACCTTGGTCTTAAGTAATGTGAAGTTTGCTTTTGAAAAGTTTTTCACTGTGGTTCTTTGACCGGGAGTGGGGGCGGAATGTGGATATCCAGAGTGATTAGTTTATGGTCAGATCTAACCAGCGAGGGGTTGCCCTCCGGTGTGGAACACCAGTTGCCCATGTTGGTGATGACCAGGTCCAATATGTTGTCACCTCTGGTGGGGGTGTTGACCAGTTGATCCAGGGCATTTGAATTCATACATTCTAGGAAATGTTGGGTAAGGGAGTTAGTACTTGAGTAGTTCTCCCAGTTAATGTTTGGGTGATCTGGTGTTTGGTAAGACCTTTATGTTTCCCAGTGTTTCCAGAAATGCAGAATGGGGGTCCTGGGACATGATGGGTGATCTGTAGCAAGATACAATTTGAATTGCAGTTTTGCCCATTGTTAGTTGCACATGGATGATCTCTGAAGCATTGTGCTGTGTCACTAACCTGGAGGTGTGGGTATCCTTGATGAATATGGATACGCCCCCACCTTTTGTATTTCGGTCCGGGTTTTGTGGCCAAAATATATGGTATGAGTTGTAGCCTGGTAGTGCTGGGGTGCTCTCTGGAGCCTTAAACCAGGTTTCTGTTACTGCACATATATCGATTTTCTCCATACTGAGGAGTGCCTTGAGTGCGTGCATTTTGAGGTTTAGACTTCTGGCATTGAGTAGCATTACCCTCGTTTTTTTGTTACTTGTGCTATTTAGGTTACTGTCATTACAAGCAATGACCACTTTAGGCCGTTGATGCTTACTGCCACCTAAGCTACTGAATTCATGAACAAGATCCATTCTGAATTCTCATTTCCAGCCTCTCCACGTAAATCTGAGGTCTTCTAAAGCTGGAAGCTGAGCCATCCCAGGCAGCTGCATAAACTAAAAATTACCAGTATACCTTCTCTGCATGTTGTGGTTTCCTGATCTGTCCAGCAATCGCTCCTACCAAGTGACCAAAGACAGTACTAAATTGAGATTACTTGATAGCTATGTACCTCTTCTGAGCTGACTGGTGACAACATATGGCTTCACTTCTGATGAGACGACTAAAAAGGCAGTCATCAACCTTTGAACCAGGACAAGCTTTTCATACCAACTGTACTCTACTAGGTATGTGTATGTCTATCTTCTCATGTGATCCTTGAAATCTTATTCTAGAACTATAGAATAGAACCAGTAGGTGTTACATTTATGAAGGTAAAGTGCTCTAAATAGCTTTTATGTGCAAGTGCGCTGACAGGTAAGAGTTTTCCTTTGTACAACTTGATATTCTATGGTGGTGACCCAGCTATATCCTTCATTCTGCCGGGGAGCCAGGTACTAGATCAGGTAACCATTTTCTTCCCCAAACTCATTATAGTGCAGATTGCAAGTTGTGGAACATAAAGTCACCAAACAGGAAGTCACGAGGACACAACAAGAAATGGAGCTAAGCTCTACCACTAACAAAATGTTTTGCAATAGGTTACATTGTGATCAAGACATGGAGCCAGGCTGTACCACTGACAGATTGTTTTATAATTGGCTACATTGAATATTAATATTTTGTTGTTCATTTGTTTGCATTGCTTACTTTCTGCTAACTTAAATATATACATTTGCTGGCAGAGACCCTCAAATTTAGGTGACTTTGGAATGCAAACCAATACTGACTACCTAATCACTATGCATGCTTCAACTCCAGTAGTAAATTCATTCATAGAAAATACGATTCAGAACATCTCAGTAAAGATGAATAGTTGTACTCCTCTTTTCATTATTCAGTGATCACCATATCTCTCAGTTGCCTAGATTGTACTTATTTATTTATTTTATTTTATATTTGTTGACCGGGATAGTCCGACTGGATTCATGTCCATTTTCAGCAGAGGCCTGGGGAGAAAAGCTCCAAGGTAGACAGATACAAAAAAAAACAATGAAGACATATTACAGATATGGTATTTACAAAAAATACGTAAGCAGACATGAGTAGACAAGTTCACAGGTTAGAGTCACCCCTGGTGACAGTCAGGGGAAAATTAAACAGTAGTTTGATTAATAGATTATTCACATTCATGATGAGAATTAGCCAGGCTTGTTGCAGTGGGAAAGCCAGTTTATTGCTAGACCTAGATGTTGTTTGAGTTTGGTTTTAAAATTGGCCTAGGGAGGAGAGCAAAGTAATATCAGCTGGAAGTAAGTTCCAGGCTCTGTACACCACTGAAGGCAAACACTTTAAAAATGAAAATAACACCAAGGCAAGGAGCAAGGTACCTTCAATTTAATGAATAGTTAGCACTTTAGTCTTGACAAATATCAAAACTTCCTCAGACAAAGTACAACAAGTCAAAAGCCATTTTTTAAAATGAAACCACAGGATCTGACATCATAAGTTCAATTAACATTCAATTAACATTTAAAGACACATCAGTAAATCACACAAAAGGCAGAAGAAATCTGTAAAAATATGTAGGCATATGTAACCATACTATCACATGTTAAAAGCATGTTGAAGGCATAAAAACTGATAATTAAAATTAATGAAACAACCAGGTTATGCCCTCACCTGTTATCTTAATAAAGCCTTTAATTTTAAAATACATCCAATGGATGCAAGCTCATTTAATCCTGGCCAACCAAAAGCTTTAAGGCGGAGAATCCAAAACAGCTCTTTTTCCTCCAACCAAACCTGCCAAGGACCACCCCTACTATTTTTCATAACCTGTTCAAGTACTATAAATTTAAAACTATGTGTAGGGGATTCTTGAATATTACGGTATAGGGCATTTGTCAACTTTTTCTTTTTTATGTCATAACAATGTTCGTAAATGTGGGATCTTAATTTCCGCTCAGTCTTCCCGACATAAAAAGCCGGGCAGTCCTGGCACAAGGCTCCATACACAATGCCAGAGCTGTTAGTTATACTTCCCCTGAATACATAATACATAGCCATCCAAGCAAAACACCTCCCCAGTATTGATGAGGGAACAATAATTGCAAAACCCACACCTAGACATGGACCATGTTCTGTGTCCCTGGGGTTTGGGTTTCAATGGTCTCTCCATCCAAATTTTTAACTTTTTACCCTTCCTATAGACAATTGAAGGTTTGTCATTGATATTTGGTCTAATAAGGTTGTCTTCATTAAGGACTGCACATTTTTTATAAAAAAAATTATCTTATGGCATGGGAATCCACCGAGAATGTAGTAATAAAAGAATCTATAGTTATAGTTCCCAGACATAGATTGTACAATGTTGTTATTCACCATTTGGGCACCCAAAATAGGATTATAAAACTCATGGGAATGTTTATTCACCACTTCCAGTTGAATGTCACCTACAAAGTCAACAGGATAGTCTCTCCTTATAAACATTTTCTCAAGTAATGCACAATCATTCAAGAAGTCCTCAAAGGTAGAGACCATTCGGGCAGCTCTCACGAACTGCCCTTTAACTACTGCTTTTTTGTGAATCAAAGGGTGACAACTGGAAAAGTGAAGGAAAAAATTAGAATAGGTTGGTTTCCTGTATATCGTGGAAACCAACCTATTATTCACCATGTCTTTGATCAAATGTACATCTAAATAATTAATAAATTAAAAATTAACATCATATGTAAATTCAAAAAAAGTAGTAGATGAGTTCATAAATGTCAAAAATTCACTAATCCCATCCATGTCACCTCTCCAAATGATAAACAAATCATCAAGGTATCTTAAATAGAGAACATAACATTGGAATAAAGGATGATTAAACACAAATCTACATTCTTATTCACACATGATGATATTTGCATACAAAGGCCCGCAGGCTGCCCCCATAGCCACCCCACTGACCTGTAAAAATAATTGCTCTTTGAAAATGATATAGTTGTTCTTGAGGCAAGTTCCATCATTTCCACATATAAATTGACACTATCCTGGGCAAGTCCCTTCCTTACTAGATATTCTTGGAACGAATCTAACCCCACATCATGTGGGATGCAAGAAAAAAGATCTTTAACATCTATTGTTAAAAGATGCCAATTAGGCTCTAATAATATTTCATTGCATTTTGCAAAAAAGTCTCAGGAATCAATACACAGATGTGCTTCTTCTTTCAAATAATTTTTCAATTTTTTATCCAAAAATATGGCAAATGCACAAGTAATTGAATTATGTGCATCCACAATTGGTCGCATAGAGGGATTTTAAATGTCTTTGTGCAGTTTGGGCAGTCCAAATATCGTAGGAATGAATGGATTCCAAATCTTTAGGAACGTAGACTCATCTAATGTGATACGTTGTTCCAACAACATGTCACTTAGTTGTAGTGCAATTTTTGAATAGGCAACATTCAATTCATTCCTAGAGACTTGCCTATATCTTTCACTAAAAAGGATTGCAAACATCCTTTCCACATAGTCATGACAATCCACAATAATAACCCCCCCCCCACTCTTATCAGGTTGAATCACCCTGACATCAAGTTGTCTCAAACAATTCACCAGCTTAAAATCATGAAAATTAAAGTTGGAAGTAAAACCTGGCCTATTTCTATTTTGAAGCAGATGTCTTAAATCAAATTCACATATTTTTTCAAAAACAGCCAGGGATGGGTGTAAGGGGGGTTACAAATGCTAGAGACTCAGGATGGACCTCTGCTAGCAGAATGGCAGTCATCAAACAACAAATGCAAATTTAATTTTTGAATAAAAAGTTTAAGGTCCAATAATACAGATACTAGGTCCGCCCTTGATTGAGGGACAAAGGAAAAACCCTTTGAAAACAAATTAGCAATGTCTGTAGAGAAGACATGACTGCTGTAATTAAATACTTTAAAGTCTCCCGCATCATTAGAAGTCATGTTAGGGACATCAAACAAAAAAAAGTCATAATCATTTGTTTCTATACAGTCAGTACCTGATAAAGAACTTCCCACTGAAGGCAGCGAATCCAATTTGAGCTCCAAAGGAAACGTATTGCAAACGCTTCCATCACAAACAAATGTTTCCACTAACAATTGTAGTTCCAATGGGCTCTCCGACCTTGAAATTTGGATTGTTGGTAGTTTGTTCGATTCTGTTGATTTCTCTTGTAGTTTGGGTTTGTCCCATAACCATAATTCTGTTCTCATTCCCTTATTCTCTCCGAGCGATGTAGAGTTGGTTGCTTTAAAGGGGCAGAAACATCTTGTACCGCCTCCTCATGCATATTCAGATCGGCCCCTGAAGCTGTCCTGTGATAGGTGGAATTGGGCAATGTCTGGCCCTACCCTTGGGAGTCAGGAGGTTGTGGATAGGCTCTGTGTGATGAATATTCATCTGCATCTCATTGACGTTTTTTGGATTTCTGTAGTTTTATATTGACTAAATGTTGGTCAATACTTTTAAAAATGTGGTTATATTCCACTTGATATTGTTGGAAAAGCAAGTCAGTAGTAATGATAGTGTCCAACTCTTTGATTTCCCGGACCAAACCCTCCACTAATTTGCTGTTGTTCTTAACCAAAACCTCCATGTACTCACATCCATGATGATCGAAAAGTGCCACAAGTTCATGATAAAGTGGAGAATCTTTTATTAAGCCCTTAGGGAATCTCCACATGCGTATCCCCTTGGGAAATTGATTACATTTTATACACTCCACGAGATACGCGTTCTCTGCTTGTAACTTGCGTACTTTCAACAGTTTATCATAGTATAAATCCAGACTGCTTTTCAGAGTTCCTGCAACTGGTGGAGCTGCTGTTTGCGAAAACAGAATACTCTGCTGTAGCCATTGTTGTAAATCCACACTGCCCGGTAAACAATTAGGCAAAGGAGCAGAGTTTGAATTAGTCGAAGCATGACCTTGACCAGGAGCAATAGATCCACTCAAATTAGAAACAGTATTGTCAGAGCCACATGGCAACTTGAGAAAATGTTTATAAGGAGAGACTATCCTGTTGACTTTGTGGGTGACATTAAACTGGAAGTGGTGAATAAACATTCCCATGGGTTTTATAATCCTATTTTGGGTGCCCAAATGGTGAATAACTACATTGTACAATCTATGTCTGGGAACTATAACTATAGATTATCTTTTATTACTACATTCTTGGTGGATTCCCATGCCATAAGAGATATGTTTTTATAAAAATTGGACAGTCCTTAATGAAGACAACCTTATTAGACCAAAGATCAATGACAAACCTTCAATTGTCTATAGGAAGGGTAAAAAGTTAAAAAGTTGGATGGAGAGACCATTGAAACCCAAACCCCAGGGACACAGAACATGGTCCATGTCTAGGTGTGGGTTTTGCAATTATTGTTCTCTCATCAATACTGGGGAGGTGTTTTGCTTGAATGGCTATGTATTATGTATTCAGGGGAAGTATAACTAACAGCTCTGGCATTGTGTATGGAGCCTTGTGCCAGGACTGCCCGGCTTTTTATGTCGGGAAGACTGAGCGGAAATTAAGATCCCGCATTTACGAACATTGTTATGACATCAAAAAGAAAAAGTTGACAAATGCCCTATACCGTAATATTCAGGAATCCCCTACACATAGTTTTAAATTTATAGTACTTGAACAGGTTATGAAAAATAGTAGGGGTGGCCCTTGGCAACTTTGATTGGAGGAAAAAGAGCTGTTTTGGATTCTCCACCTTAAAGCGGTTGGTTGGCCAGGATTAAATGAGCTTGCATCCATCAGATGTATTTTAAAATTAAAGGCTTTATTAAGATAACAGGTGAGGGCATAACCTGGTTGTTTCATTAATTTTAATTATCAGTTTTTATGCCTTCAACTTGCTTTTAACATGTGATATTATGGTTACATATGCCTACATATTTTTACAGATTTCTTCTGCCTTTTGTGTGATTTACTGATGTGTCTTTAAATGTTAATCGAATGGTAATTGAACTTATGATGTCAGATTCTATGGTTTCTTTTTAAAAAATGGCTTTTGACTTGTTGTACTTTGTCTGAGGAAGTGCAAAGAGGGAATCATTGGCTGCATTGTTAATTTTGATTGTCTGGATTAGTAGTCTGTTTGAGGATCGAAGCAGTCTTGGATTGTTATAGGGGGTGATAATATGTTTTAGAGCTGATGTATTATCTGGATTATAGAGGATTTTATTAGCCATAATCAGAAGGTTATATTGGATTAGACTGGGAAGGTCTAGCCACCCAACCTGTTTAAGGTTGATGCAGTGGTGTGTTCTAAAAGGCAGGCCAGTGGCAAACCTGGCAATGTGATTGTAACAGGTTGACAGTCTATTAAGTGCAGTCTTGTTTAGATTAGAGAGAAAGGGGGAAGCATATAGAAGTGTTGAAAGTAGATGAGAGCGAGCTATGGCAATCTTAGCTGGAGGAGTAAGGAAGGTTTTTATTCTATAGTGACCCAAGTTTTTTTATTGATGGTCATGGTCGATTGATTTACATGAAGGTCAAATTTTAGGTTATTATCGATAATGACACCTAATAGTTTTGTAGAGATTATTGTGCCATCTTTTGCATTTATGGTAAAGGTAAAAGCAGCATACCTTTGTGTTGGTAAGAACAACAACATTTTAGTTTTTTTGGGGATTTAGTAACAATCTACATTCAGAGAGCCAGTTTTCTATAATATTAAAGGTGGACTGGGTAGCAGGCCTCAAGTCTGAAGGAGATCCAGCTGAGCAAATCAGGGTGGAGTCATCAGAGTATTGGATAAATCTGAAATTTGGAATAACCGTGTATAAGTCATTAATAAAGATGGAAAACAGTAGGGGCCCTAATATGGAGCTTTGTGGTACTCCAAGGGTGTTAGGTAATAGGTTAGAGAGCTTGATCTGCCAGAGAACAGCCTGCTGCCTCCCAGTGAGGTAAGATTTAAACCATTGAAGGGCTTTAGACTCACTAACACTGACTCCAAGTGTTTTCTTAGCCTTTGGTATGTATTTAGTATTAACTTAATGGTTGTATTTTAAACTGAATCTTTTAAGCTGTATTTTTAACTGTATTTTGTACCAAATTATAGACTATGTTTAGACTCTGTTTTATACTCTTGCAGGGTATTTTTTAGCTGCAGGTTATTGGTTTAGAGTATAATTTTCAGGGCTCTGTGTGGGAGAGGAGAGTGAAAATACAATATTCAGGGTGTTATTTTAGGTTAAGAAATAATGTTACAGGATGCTAGGGGCAAACTAGTTTATTTAAAAACATGGAGGGCGCCAAATTACTATGGGACAGACTAAAGGTGCCTTTAGACCCAGGTCAACAGTATACAGTACATAGGATTTCAATACAGTATAAGGTATTAACCTTAGCCAATTGTAGGTTGGACTTCAGGAAATTTGCATATGGGTACAGTTTCTCAAGGTAACGTCCCTCAGGCAGGAGATTCTTTTAATTAGATAGTTTGAGGGGGTATGCCTAAAAACAAAAAATATATTAAGAGTAAGAACCTTTCTAGCACATATAACTAGTCACCAAGTAAGCAGCATTTCAACATTCACTTCAGCTATAGGGTATACAGTAAGCAGCAGCTCCGTAAAGCTACGGACACAGTATTTGCTTCAGTTTAAATATATGGGTCTGCAGATTTTAACAGAGTGTTCAGATTTTTTCCTTATATTTCCATGTGCTTACGTGTTTCTCATAAAATGTGTGATTTTCTGTCAAATCATTAAGGACTGAAGTTGCTAAATAATGATAGACATTTTGAGAATTCAGAGTCTTCAGAAAATGCATGCTAACACAAGTCCTGTTATTCTAGCAACTTTCTAAGTTTATAAGAGCAATATTTAAAATCTGTCTTTATTTTTGGGCCTTTGTTCCCCAATCATTTTAGGCTTTGTCTAGATTTCTAGCACTAAGAGGTTGGGAGCTATGGTGACCACACAGCCACCTATATGAAACATAGGGAAAATGCTTGTTTGCAAATTATCTGTTAAGGCTGCCATTTACTGCATCTAGTGCTAACATCCAGTACCATTTCAAAATGTTGTTGACATTTTTTCATCTCAGTCTTCACAAAAACACACATTTTTTGCAATTTATACCATCAACTAACATTTTATGCTTAAATGCTAAGCAAAATCTGTACAAATAATGGCAATAGTCTTACAAAATGTTATAATACTGCATCATCTGTCATTTATTCAATTAACCATTGCACAAAAATTTATTTATAAACCATCTAACTGCCCCTACTTGTCTTCCCTGCTCACACAATATCACCCAAACAGACCTTTCCGATCCAATAACCAGCTGCTCCTAAAGATAGTGAAACCAACTCATGCAGCAGGACATATGCGCTACTCCTTTACTGTAGCTAAACTATGGAATAATCTCCCACCATCAATAAGGTCTATCAGCAGTGCCCTTTTCTTTAAGAAATCCCTGAAACAACACCTTATCTCTTTATGGCAGTGCAACTGTACTAAGGATGTAGTTCCTATAATTTGAACCCCCTCATCTTCCTCTCCCCACCCAGACCCCTTTCTCACACTGTATATCACAACCCATGTTCTCTTCTGTTCGAAAGACTTTCCTTCTACATTAACACAAAAGTAATTCTATACCTTTAGCTTCTCTTACCTCCAGCCTGTGTTTCTATATTCCTACCTTTCTCTTATAGCTTAACCTTCTGGCATCTGCCTAAACAAACTACTTAGATAGTGCTATCTTACACCTTTGTAGATTTCACACCTCGATCTTCTTATTACCAAACTGGACCTACTGCTTAATGTATCGTTATCAACCATGATCTACCTCTCTAGGACTGGTCTTGTATTGATCTTTTGTATGCTGTTCTGATAGGGCTGGTTATTACTCTGAATGTTTATTATCACTGAATGTTACTGTATTGAATTTGTACTATGTTGCTCATATGTAATGTATTGCTTTATAGTATATGTATAATATTGTGCCATATGATTCTACATTTATTTATTTATTTATTTATTTATTTATTTATTTCCAGTGCTCCCAGACCCCGTCAGCAGCCTTGTATTCCCATCTGGTAGACCCCCTCTAAACAACTAACAAAGACTCTCCTACCTGAAGTCAGCTTTCGTGAAACTGTTCCGACAAACAATTCCTAGAGCCCAAACTGGGTTGGGAGGGTGGCCTAATGGTTAAGGTGTTTACCTTACAAACACAAGGTACAGGGTTTGAGTCTCACAAGGGATAATTGGCTAGGCTTAAAATGGCTCACAAGGGCAGTTAGCCTAGTACTAATCTATGAACCTAATCTATGAAACTATGAACCTAAACCATAATTGGATAAGGTAGACCCCCTCTAAACACCTAACAAAGACTCTCCTACGTGAAGTCAACTTTCCTGAAACTGTTCCAACAAACAATTCCTGGAGCCCAAACCACAACTGGATAAGGTAGAACCCCTCTAAACACCTAACAAAGACTCTCCTACCTGAAGTTAGCTTTCCTGAAACTGTTCCCACAAGTAATTCCTGGAGTCCAAACCACAATTGGATAAGGTTAATACCTTAAACTGTATTGTAATTGCCTATATACTGTAGTCTGGTGACCTAGGTCTAAAGGCACCTTAAATCTCTCCCCCATAGTAATCTGGCTCATTTATTTTGTTCTTACCTGTAATTAAACTAGTTGGCCCTAGCATTCTAAACTAAATTAATAACTTAACCCTAAAAGCTGAATAGTGTATATTTACTATGCCCTCCCACTCCCACACATAGCCCTGCAGATTATATTCTGAACCCATATCCTGAACTAGCATATACCAAGAGGTTGACTGATTGTTTTCACAAAAACCCCAGAGGTCTACATTTTCTGTTGGTATCTCATGCATTGTTTTAAGCACTACTTATATCCCATAGCTAGAGAACCCACTGGCAAACTGTGCTAGCCCCTTAACTCCTCCCTGTACACTACATAAGAGAGGTTTCTAATAGACCTATAGAAACCACCATTTTCAAGCTCTCAGACCCAGTCAGCAGCCTTGTATTCCCATCTGGTATGTGCTTTTATAATAAACTGTGTATTTCTAGCTATGTATCCCTGTATTAGGGCATTTTCAGCTAAGTATAGCTTACTGTGTTAATGGACTTTGGTGCATTACGGATTTTGCTAGCTGTTCTTTATTAGTAAACTAAGGCAGTTTAAATCGCACTCCACATGGTTTCCACATTAGGGAATGCTCAGTATGTACAGCATGAGTACATGAGACTGTGAAATTGCGTACTGCTTATTCCTGCTGATTTAGCTCTGTGCCCCATAAATGCAACAGTATGCCAATAATTTGAGCTTTCTCTATTAGATGTACACATAGATTGCCCTACCTACACTGTTATATCTTGAGCAAACATAGGATTTATTTTAGAGTGATACGTAGCAGTCAGCTGTTACCTCGCTAAGTCGCATTATCAGTTTATTCACTAGATACAGCCTCCCTATTGAGTATAGGCTGTAAGGACTTATGTCTGTTTTAAACTGCTGCTTGTGAAATATAACCCAGCTATTAGCACATAGTATCTAGTATAAATGTAACCCAGCATTGTATCCTATTGAATTGGCATTGTTTTTACTAAAACCAAGATCTAGCTCTGTATTCATACTGATTTCAGACCCCTACTGTGGAAACGTTAGCTCCTACCTGCTGCATGTGGAATGATAGCCGACTTTGTAAACAGAATAATTAATGTACATGTTACACAGCATTGTAACCTGTTGTATAGACTTATACTGAGCTAAAAGCAAGGTCTAGCTTTGTTTTAGTCTGGTCTCAGACCCCTACTGTGAGAACGAAACAGTTTTCTGACTGTAGATATGCGGAGGTATTGCTTACTGTATACACTCTGGATGAAATGCATGTTATATGTCTGACTGCTTGGTGTCTTGCTGTACATGCTAGAAAGGTTTCCCACTCCTACTGTATATCTTTCTCCTAGGTAGACCCCATCTAAACACCTAACAAAGGCTCTCCTACCTGAAGTCAGCTTTCCTGAAACTGTTCCCACAAACAATTCCTGAACCCCAAACCACAACTGGATAAGGTTAATACCTTAAACTGCATTGTAATTATGTATATACTGTAGTCTGCTGACCTGGGTCTAGAGGCACCTTAAATCTGTCCCCCATAGTAATCTGGCTCCCTCTATTTTGTTCTTACTTGTAATTAAACTAGTTGGCCCTAGCATTCTAAACTACAATTAATAACCTAACCCTAAAACCTGAATAGTGTATTTTTACTATGCCCTCCCACTCCCACATATAGCCCTGCAGATTATATTCTGAACCCATATCCTGAGCTAGCAAATACCAAGAGGTTGACTGATTGTTTTCACCAAATCCCTAGAGGTCTAGCTGGCCTCGCTACGCTCCCCTCCCTCCCCCAATTCCCACCTGCCCCAGCACGCCTAGCTTTATTCCTCACTTTCCCCACCCTCCTAGCCAAATTACCCAATAAGAGCTCTTCCTTAATCATTCCTCCCACTTACAGCCTTCCTACTTAAACTCATCACTTTGTCTACCTCCTTAACAATTAAAGTCCCCTCCTCTGTCCTATACTTCTAGAAAAACTCTATCTCTTTCTAAACCCTCTCTTCCTTATAGCCATCCTCTCTTCTCCAGTTCCACACATACCATTCTCCCTTTTCTCAGATATGCTTTCCTTAAGTCACCACACCCCCCTTCTTCCTCCTTGTCTTCCTAACTCCCCTTTACTATGA
Organism: Protopterus annectens; assembly: GCF_019279795.1. Classification (NCBI taxonomy): domain Eukaryota; kingdom Metazoa; phylum Chordata; order Ceratodontiformes; family Protopteridae; genus Protopterus; species Protopterus annectens. Next base: position 870,823,225 of record NC_056737.1, on the reverse strand, counting down.
CAGCTCATATTCCTCCAGTGTTTGTCCAATATTACCTACAAAAATAACCACCACACAAACCCACTTACACCTTCAATCTTACTCACATTACTACTCTATCTCCTCCTTGCTTTTGCAGCCCAACCCTCTGCACCTATTCCACCCTAAAATCTTCTCCTCCACAGTTAAAATACTGACACCTAAACTAATCTTAGATCTACCTAAACTGATACCTTGCAAGCCCAAATGGCTAAAGGATATTTCCTTTAACAACCTAGTCCTAGCTGGAGATATCCATCCCAAACCTGGTCCTACTCCCTTTATTAGCAACACCTACACCTTATCCCCTTCCTCCCCCACAACACCCTAAAAATCTTCACTATCACCGCCCAGAGTCTTAACAACAAAGTTCACCAATTTCAAGCCTGGCTAAGCCATAACCAACCAGACATCTTGGCCATCTCTGAAACTTGGCTCAAACCCTACATCTCCGACTCTGACATCCTGCCCCCAGGATTTCATACTCTCAGAAATGACCGACTAAATAAAAAATGTGGCGGCTCAGCCTTAGTCTACTCCAGCCTTCTTACCTTAATTCCTCTCCAAATTCCAATTCCTCAATTCAAGAACACTGAGCTGACTGCTGGACTACTAAAAATGAATAAGCACAAGAATATCTGCATCATAGTCCTATATATCTCACCCGGTAACAATATCTCTAACCTCGAAATTATTCTCCTATGTCTTCTACTGAAATTAACTACGAAACCTATATTCTAGGAGATGTAAATATTGACTGGAATAAAGTCAATAGCCTCTCTCCCTCCCTATCCATCAGCTTCTATAAATTCACTCAAATACTCCTCTCCATCACCCGACCTAACAAAATAAATCCCTCTGGATCCACTATAGACTGGATCCTAGTCTCTGATCCAAATAAAATAACCAACTCTGGCACAATTCCTGACACCATTAGCGACCACCTCCCAGCTTTCATTCATAACTCAACTAGCTCTTCCTCACACCAGCATCAATGCATTCACACTCGCAACCTCAGTAGCTTCAACCCCACAACTTTCTCAAACATTCTTAAACAAATGAACTGGCAAATTCTAAACACCCTTCCTCTTGACAATGCTATAGACTACTTCAACTCTGTCTTCCTAGACACTCTAAACTCCCTAGCCCCTCAAAGATACAAAAGGATAAACACTAATGCAGTTCCTTGGCTATCTAAAGATACAAAACAAATTATACACCAAAGGTACAAACTATGGAAGCTTTACCAAAACAATAAACTGCCCAATACCTTGCTCCAATACAAACAGCTCCATAACCTTGCAAACAACTAATCACCAAGGACAAAAAATCCTATTATATCAAGCTCCAGTCCAACAACAATAAAAACCCCAAGCAATTCTGGAAATCAATAAACTCACTCCTCAATCCAGCATCCAAGAATAACCCCTGTCCTGACCCAAGCAAATCTGACCTTGAACTAGGCTCTGAATTTAACTCATTTTTCATAGAAACTATTTCTGACCTGACCAAGATTTTTCCCAACAGTAACCCACCTGCCCCTCACTCTTCTCCGTCTAACTCCCTAATAACCCTTCCCTTATGTTCTTGCTCAAACCTGTCTCTACTAACTTTATAAAAAGACTTCTGTCCAAACTTAAACCTTGCTCTAATGCTCCTGACAATATTTCCTCCTCCTTCCTAAAATGTCCTGCTGATGGTATAGCTCTCCCAATCAGCATCATAATTAACAGATGTATAAAGGAATCATATGTCCCCAAACTCTGGTGCTCAGCTTATATTCTTCCTCTTCATAAAGGAGGCAAAAGCACCAGCATCTCAAACTTCCGCCCTATTGCTCTGCTCTCACCAATCTCCAAAATCCTAGAAAAGTGCATCCATCTCCAACTTATGCCTTTCCTGACCCAAAACAATTTTCCTACACCTACCCAACATGGCTTCCGCCCAGGCCATAGCACTATAACTGCTCTACTCTCTTTCCTTGAAACTGTCAATCAAGCCCGAGACTCAGGACTTTTGGTTTCTACTGTCTTGCTCGATTTATCTAAAGCATTTGATACTGTTTCCCACAAACACCTTCTCTATCATCTCTCAAACCTCCGTCTCTCACCAAACACTTTATCCTGGTTCACAAGTTATCTATCAGACAGATCTTAGGCAGTCAAATGGAAGAACTCCACCTCTTCCTTCTTACCTACCCTAACTGGCGTACCTCAGGGATCCATCCTTGGGCCTATGCTCTTTAATATCTTCATCAATAACTTTCACACTACTATTCCTGATGCCAAAATCATTCAATATGCAGATGACTCAACCTTAGTCTGCTCTGCCTCAAACCTCTCTGAACTGCTGACCAAAACCCAAACTGCTTTTTCTACAACTGAAATCTGGATGCGCCAAAACCACCTCTCTCTCTCAATGCAAATAAATCAAAAATTCTACTATTCCCTCCCACAAAGACATACTCCTATGACAAAAATGGTTTTAAAGTCCTTAGTCAAACCAACTCACCTATAGAAGTGGTTCCTTCCACTAAACTACTTGGCATTACCATTGACGAACAGCTCAAATGTGATATCCATATTCAACAAAATATTAAGAAAACTCACCAAAAGCTAGGTATGCTGTACAGGAACAATCACTTTCTCTCCTACTCTACTAGGCATACTCTGACCACTACTTATCTACTTCCTTCCTTATTATATGGAGCCCCTCTCTTAACTAACCTGTCCTCCTCTATCATCTCCAAACTAGAAAACTGCTACAATAAAATCTCTAAATTTGCTCCCAAATCCAAAACTTCTACCTATTGTTGCCTTACCCTACGATCCCTAAAATGGCTTGAACTCCCAAACTACTTAGACTTCCTCCAACTCACCACTGCACACAGACTTGTAATTCACCCAACAAAATGTCCAACTCTAACAAATATCCTTCCCCCTTACACCCCCAACAGAACTCTCAGATCTGAACATCAAAACCTAGTTGCTATCCACAAACTCAAATGTCCAGCCGGCCAACTTCTCCTCTCTGTCTCACTAGGCAAAACAATGGAATTCTCTTCCTTCCTCTCTAAGAACCATACCAAACTCAGAAAACTTCAAAACCCAGCTTTTCAAACACCTGTCCACAAAATGGAAATGTACCTGTCTTCACCACACCTAATCATTCCAAGTATATTGCCCCAGGGGATTCTCTCTCAGGTTCCTAAGCTCTCTATGATCTTCCATAGCTAATTTCCTAAGAGTATATCTAAGCTCTCTTCACCTCTTATAGCTACTTATCACACGACTCAACTTTGTAAATAGTTTCCTACTTTAAAAGTGTGCATGTAAAGTGCATCCACATTTACTTAAATGTTTATATGTAAATTGTTTTTGCACCAAATACATGAGTGTTTGCTCAAATGAAACTGTATAACCCATAAGACCACCCACAATGAATTTTGTTAACAATGCATGTCACTGAATGTACTTATTTGTAACTGTATTATATAATGTAAATTCTACACTTTTGTGTCTTTGTATTCTCAACTGTATAATGTATCTTGGAACTTTTCTCCCTGGGCCTCCACTGAAAATGGGTCATTTTGGCTCAGTGGACTTCCCAAGTAATCAAACTGGAAATAAATAAATAAATATACAACCTTATTACTTCTGAGATATTTTTCCTTGAACTGTGCATGCACATTGACGAAGAAGTACAAAGTACATGTTTAGTGTACTTTTGTTGCATTTTTCCTTAAGGGACGTAATGTTGTGCAGTATTGGAATTTATTTGTGTACTTTCTAAGTTTCCTATTCTAACTGTGGCTTGGGAGGGGCAGTTATTTCCATGTGTTGGTAGGATTTTCCAACTTTTTGGCTTATTTGTACAGATTAGTTGAGTATTTGCTTACTTGAGTAAGTGTGCATGTGTACATGTGTGTGTTTTGAGGTTAGTCATCATATCTTGTTTTTGGGTAGGGGACAGAAACATGTGTGCTATTAGCTGCAGTTTCCATAGATGATTCATAGCATATTAACTCTATAGTGAGACACTTAGAAGATCTACTGGCAAAATATAAAATCACTGCTGTATATTGGTCTGCATTAGCCTAGTTAGGTAGCTGTAGCATTGTGATGCTTGATGAGAACACTTAGATACATTGTACGCTTTGTTTACATAATAAGGGACAAGCTGGAGTCAGAGACAATCAGCAAAAGACTGAGATGTAGCATTTTCCTTCTGTTTCTGCAGTTTGTATATAAAGCTTTAAATGAATGTCATTATAATTTTGCTACCTTGCTCTTTATTGTCATGCCATCTCACATCCTTTGTTGATGGCTTCCTTTTATTCTTTACTGTAACATTGTATATAGAATGTGTGCATTTTGAAAATTGGGGGACACACCTTTGGAGATATAAGTAATGTGGGTAAAATTCCAGCCTCATCTGTCATATATTTTTGCCAATCTTCTGGCAAATATGTTGTCTTCTACTGTAAGACAAAACCATTGCTAATCATAATCATGAGCACATAATGTTTAAAATGTAAATATTTGCTTATTTCTTCTTTCGGCTTTTTCTGGTTAGGGGTCGCCACAGCAGAACTCCGGTCCGCTAATGATTGGCAGTAGATGTTTTACAGTGATGAGGTGCCAACCCGACGCCCAACCTTCAACGAAGGCACGCCCATTCACGCATGTCTTTCGAACACCACTCGACCGCAGGGAGGACATGCAGACTCCACACAGAAGGCTCTCCAGCTGAGAATCGAACGGGAGAACCTCTTGCTGTGAGGCGACAACGCTACCGCTTCACCACCGCGGCTTCAAATATTTGCTTACTTCTTAATAGCAATATTTTGTTATCTGGCCTCACCAGTTGATGTACATATGTATTTGTGAAGAGTTGTAGGTAATAGACAAGTGTGCTGGTAATTGGACAAGGGCAGATAAGTAAGCTCTTGTGTAACCTTGGAGGGATGTGGTATGATACGATTTTGCTCATTTTTGTCTGACAGGCACTGTGAATTATTTGGACATGAGTATCAGAATTTGTCTTGGGTATAAGAACTTTGATTAGTTCATTTTTACTTGACTCGGTGTGGTATCATTTTTTATTGTTTTGATTTTTTTGCAGTATTAAAATAAATGTCCTTGCCCTTCTACCTCTTCCCCCAGCATTAGATATATAAGCTGCTTTTTAGAGTACCTTAATTGTAATTTTTGATGCAGACTTGTTTACCATATTTCTTCCTTATTCAGAGTTATTCATTTATTGTTCCTGATATTAAAATGAGTTCTCCAGAAGTGCACTTATTAGCAGTATAGGACTAAGATGGTGATTGCAAACCTTCTGTACACATGGATAAAAAAAACACATTTTCTCCTGGCAAATTTTTCCTCAGATATTCCATTATTCTACTCACTTTCTATGTTTTTTTTGACAGAGTGTTTGCTTACTTGTCTGTATGGTATCATACAAGTATTACCCCAAGTCAATTTTACTTGTTATTGTTTATCAGCCTATAATTTTGTATGAACTTCTTGCAATGTTACTTTGCAGATAACAATATGCTGCATTTTCAAAAAAAAAAAAGAAATTTTTGTTTCTCTCTCTCTCTCTCTCTTTTTTTTTTTTTTTCTCTTCTGGTGCCTGCCAACCATCATCCCTCCCCACCACTGACCAATTGGCCACTCATCCCCTTTCCCCAGGGTGACAGACAGCAAAGATGGACTGTCATTTAAGTAGCCATGAGGGACTTTTCTTGTAAACCCTAAAAATCCTCCCATTGACAGCTGACATGCATGCTAATGTGTGAGGGCCCTACAATGACCTCCCATCTCGTAAGATGTGCATGCTTCCATGCATGCCATCTTCGCAATGCAGTGTCCCCTCAGTAGGTTATTGATGAAGCAGCTTTGCAGGAGTTGAGCATGTGTCCCTGGCTGACTCACTACATACCTCTCTACAGTCTTCAGTGAGCTCAAACAATGCTGCATAGAAGACTTCCACCTTTCCTCAGGATGGGATAGATGTATGTGAATGCCACTCACTTCCCCCAGGCTCCTCCAGGCCATGAGCATCTATTTGGGTCATTTGAGTCACAGTTGTAGAATCATAGAAAATACAAGGCAAATGAGTCATGTGGCCATTTACTCCTTAAAAGTACCCACCCTTAGACCTTACCTCCTTTTTCAAAGAGCATTAGGCCAGTCAAGTTGTGGGTGAAATTGTGAACACCAATCCAATTGTCTAACTCCTTTTTAAAGAAATCTACAGTTTCACATTGCTTGATCTGAAGTGGAAGTTTATTCCAGAGAAGGGATAGTCACTGCATGAGGAATTTGTCTCTCCGCCATTTGTTTATTTGCCAAAACAGGTTCAGATCTCTGGTCCTGCTGGTGTTTGCTGTATGGTTTGATTTGTGGACATATAAGAGGTCTTTGACTGCCATATCCATAATAGCTTGAAAATTAAGGCATGCATCACCCTTATAGAGCTTACAGAACAATGAATACAGGGACAGAGCTTCCAGCCTCTCCTGACGATTGTTTGTTTCATTTCACATAATTTTGCTAGCCTGATAAGTTTAAGCTGATGGGAGAAGTTGGGAGAGAACTGTTTTATTTTAGTTTTAACAAACTGTTCATTAAGTGTTGAGTGAATATTAGCAGAATTCAGCTGACCACATTACACACACACATAAATTAATGTTTATAATAATGTTTTATATATATATATCATCAGATCATCATTAAGTTTTAGTATATAAGCCTTTGCATAATTTCTGAATGTTGATATATGCGAAGTTGCTTCAGGCTTATGGAGAATGTAAATGATTTGTGGCATAACTCTCAACCTTCTAGATTTTTGCAGAATGTCCAGATCTTTGACTCATATTTTTGGACTGTTCCTCATAAAATTTGTGGTTTTCTGGCAAATCACTGAGGATCAAAGTCACTAGTTAATGGTATACATTTCAGTTTCTGACTACATAACCTTCAGAAAATACATGCTACTGAAAAGCTGTTGCTATCACAACTTTCTAAGTTTATAAGAACAATATTTAAAATATATCCCTATTTTTGTGCCCTTGCACCCCCCCCCCATTATTTTAGGGTTTGTTAGATTTCTTATGCTAAGAGGTTGACAGTTATGATTTCCGGTCTGATTTCACAGTAGAGGAAGTTACAGTTAGTGGGGAGCAAAGCTACCCCATATTGTTAAGGGCCAGATCTCATCATTTTTTTCATCATCTGAGTTCACTGACTTTTTTATTGTCCTATATGTGTATGTATTAATATTCCATGATACCATCCCACCCAATAACATATTATCTCATAATGACAGGATGATTATTATCTGGATGCAGAAGGCCACCCACATCTACATGAACAAGTACAATAATCCTCTTCTTCCTAGCACATTTTATGGGTGATACTAATCATTCTATATGCCCCAATGGAAGCAGTAGATTCTCCATTGTGGATAGGAACCACTTTAGATCTTTGCCATAGCTTATGAACAAACCCTGAAGTAGAAGAGAATATTGTACAGCACTAGTGAAACATCCTAGGATGCTATTTGGGCCACTGGAGCTACTGTTTTTCCTTGTGCTCATCTATTCTTCATGAGGATATGATATCATGGTGGTTACTCTCAAAGCTTAGAATAGCAATGTCTTTGCCTGCTGGGGTTTCAAAGCTAAAGCTGAATGTCTTCGTAGAAATTGATGTCATCTGTCCTGGAATTTAGTACGCCACCTAATTCCTATTACATTGCAATGATGAGTATTACTTCCAAGCTTCCTTTCCTGCTTATAGAATATCCATTTGTCATTTTAGCTAATAGGAGTCCTTGATTGACCGGAAATATACCAAATGTATTAGTATACTTGTGAATTTAAATTATAATGACGTTATATTTATAATTTTAATGGCTAATCCCCAATTAACCCCTATATGGTATACACAATGTCTAGCAATCTTGCCACAGACCAATTTAATTTTGCCTTGTTGCAGTTGCATTCAAGTCAGCTTAATCTGCTCCCATCTACTGTCACTTTCAATGTTGTATCCATAAGCTTGTATATAGGTGCTTGTGCTCCAAGACTGCCTAAAACAGACACCATTGTTAGCTCTGAGGGGCAATCTACTTAAAAGAATAATGCAACAGGTGTATACAGGATAGATACTTATGACTGGCAAAACCACAGAAATAAAATGTCCTTGACCTCAAAATTAAACAGTGTGACATTGCATACGTTTACTATGGATGCACAAGATACAGCTGACTAGAATTTGTTCACACCAGCATGGCTTAGCCCAACTAATCTGCTGATTTAATTTCTCCAAGTATTTTAGGTTTCTAGTACCATGACGGGAATGGATCCCATTCATAAGTCAAAGTAAGTTTAAAGTTTATGAAATTAGTATTGTTTCAATCTTTGATGTTAGCCAAAAGGGCTCTTTGCAGCACCCACAATGTGCCCAGAATTAACTCCTTCTGCAAGTCATACAGAGATACATGTATTAGTAGCATATCGGAGTACAACTTTAATTTTTTTATGAGACCCATTGCTCCTACTACTGTTGGAATTGTCAGGGTATCCTTCCAAATTGCCCTCATTTCTTCCTGCAAATCTTGGTATTTTGTGACTTTGTGTCTCTCTATACATAAGATACTGCAATCACTGTGTGTAACACTGTCAATGATCAATCCCACTTTTGTCTTCTTTTCATGCATTACTACTACTGCTTTTCTCGCATCTATTTTTTTAACTGTTGGCAATGGGTGATGCCATGTGATATAAACGTCATCATTTTCTATAATGCTTTATAGCTCATGTTTCCAATGCTTCTCAGCTACTTCAGTATTGTAATGTTTGCACAATCCCCAGTGCAATAATCTTGCAACATGACTATGCCTTTCAGTATACAGGCCCTCTACCATTAGCGAACGTATCACACCCAGCAACAAGATGTGCGACTGTTTCCAGTTATGTTTTACAAAACTGCCATTTGTCTATTTCTCCCACATGTTCAATGGACTTTGTAAACCAATGTCTATGCAGTCTACTGTCCTGGGATGCTAATATTAACCTTTCATCTTTTGGTTTAAATTCACCTCTTCTTAACCATTCCTACATCAGATCTTGATTGACAGGTTGTTCCATATATATATATATATATATATATATATATATATATATATATATGCCTTTTCCACAGTTTTTGCCTTCTCATCTGATCCTTCTCTTTGTATTCTTTCTTTTGTTTTTTTTTTGTCAATTGCTGCCTGATTTTTGTCTACTTCTGGTTTGATTTCCATTCCCGTTTGACACTTATATGCTTCTGTTAAACTAAGCAGGGAAGTCATCTTAGACTTGTTCTCCACATGTTTTAAAACTTTCACTATGTTTGAATATTGTGAGGTCAGAAGATATATGTGGAGTCCTATGATTGCAAATTAATACATGTAATAAATTTTGAGGAGACCCACACCACCTTCAGAACAAGGAGTATATAATCTTAGTATACACTGATTCTTATATATCATTTGATAAGTGTGAAATATTTTTCTTGTTTTCCTGTGTAGCTGATCCAATACCTTTTGGGGCCAGACAATCACCCAAGAATGTAATTTAGAACAGGAACAGCAAATTGGTTAATAGCTTGGACTTTGTCCTTAGGTGTCATGGCTGTTCTTCTTCTAAAATATTCTTTACTGAGTTTTGTTCACATCTGTTAAAGTTTTATTGTCACTCCATCAACTCCTGAATATTTATGCACTCTGTCCTGCTCAAGTTACTTTATATCGCATTCCTGTATTTTCTTGGTGCTGCACCTTTCCTGCTTTAAATGTGGCTTATGCACATTTATCCAGACCAAATGACATTCTTATATCATCTGAGAAAACTTTGACTGCTTGCAGTTGTGCTTTCTGTTCCTCATCTGATGAACTATACAGTTTTAAATAATCCACAAAAAAGATGAGAAGTCTTTACACTTTGCTGTTTTGTGGGAGCAAACTGTAGCCATGACCTAATATGTTAAGTAGACAGCTTCATTGGTTAAGGGCAAGACAAAACAGCAGTGGTAACAGTCACCATAGAGCATCCTCGTTTGAATTTTTATCCCTGGGATAATAATTTTTTCTTTATCAAGGCTTAGCTGCAAAGTGATTTGCCATTGTTTTATTGTCACTGTAAAGTAACTGATTAATATAGGGTGTATTTTATACATCTGTAAACAGTCCTTTATCCATGACTGTGGGATGCTGTCAAATGCTTTTTTGTAATTTTTCAATGCCATACTTAGATTCTTTCCCTTGTTACAATTGTCCATTATGACTTTATTTAAAAGCAAACAATCCTTTGGTTGTATATGACCTTCTTTTATTACCCTTTTGTTCTATTTCCATGATTGAGTTTTCTTCTATATTACTATATACTCTGTTGGTATGAATTCTAGCATATAATTTATACATCATCGGAAGGCAAGTCATTGGTCTATAGTTTTTAGGATAGCTTGCAGGCAAGTTCACTCTGTAGGAGGAGTTTCATTTTTCCTGTTGACCAGGTTGGTGTCTCTTTGGGATGTACATAAAAATAGTTCTTACTCAGGGTTAAATCTTTGTTTAAAGATGTTAATACCTTTATCCAGAAGTTAGGTACTGCATCTGGGACTGGGGTTTTCCAGTTAGGAGCTTTTCTTAATTTTTTATAGTTTTCTCTATTCGATACTTCCATGATGGCATTTGATTTCTTCCCTTCCTTTTCCTTATTGCCATGTGTTTTTCTGGTAAGACTTTATCTGTTATTAATTTAACTGCACATTAATATAGGTAAAACATAAAATGCAAAAGGCGCCAAAACCAAAACAAATCCATGGCAGAAGGTCGCAAATAGCAACTGTTTTATTTGGTAAACCACTTAAAAGCAAAACAATGCCTTTTGCATTTTATGTTTTACCTATATTAATGTGCAGTTAAATTAATAACAGATAAAGTCTTACCAGAAATATATATATATATAGTGCTTTCGTCCCTTATTGGAACTTCATCAGAATACAAAAAACGTTAAGTTACAAAACTTTTATACACACATCCATGAACAATGACAACATTAGGTTTGATGTTTCAAGAGGGAGTGTCTCCAACTATTCCTAGGCAAAGTAGTATCACAATGCCATCTAGTGTTCGGAAGACTTAATTGCACCTAATCCTGACATTGTGTAATCTTGCAGCCCAGCTAGAAAAATGTAAACTTTTTGTATTGAACATGTTATATTTTATATATATATATATATATATATATATATATATATATATATATATTAGTTTCTGTGAAAAATCTTAAATAAAAATTGAAATCACATTAAAATGAGAAATGTGTAATCCTTTAACCATGTAAACCATAACTATGTTAAAATTGTATACATAAAAATCATTCCAAAAAACCTAGTACCTAAAAATAACTCAACATTCAATGCATGCAATGAGATGATAAAAAATATTAAAACCAATTTTAATGGGCAATAGGGGCATTCAATTAAAGAGTATATAAAATGTATGTCATACATCATTTCCTTGAAGGAGCTTGACTAGGAAGAAAAAATGTGCCGTAAATATAAAGTTCACATAAATAGCTTTATTTGTTAGTGTGTAATGTGTTTAAAATATAAAAAGGGTGCTTAAAGTGCGAACCTGTAGCAAAGGAGCCAGAGGTATTATTGTACCATTCACCCCTTCCTCTGTTTCATTACCTAGTCAATGCTTTAAATTTCAGAAGGGGTGCAATGGAACAAGTTAAGTCCAGGCCAATCATGGGCATTCAAAGTTAATTGTCAATATAGTTCCCTTAGTTCCAATAACTGTATCCATGGACCTCCCTCATTCCCTCCTTTTATCCTTCTATAACTATGAACATAAATGTAAGACTTTCCTTGTCAAAAACATGTATTGCCCCACAATTCCATGTTATTTGGTATCCCAAAGATACACAAGAGTGTATCAGACCCCCCCCCCCCAGTGTGCAACAGATGTAATTCCACCACATACCTTATTGGAAAATTTATTGAAGAAAAACTAAATGTGTATCTACACAGCAAAAAACATGCTCATAAAATCTCATGGACCTTTTTAGCCACCAGAGAGGGAACACATTTTGATGATAATGACATATTTTTAACAACTGATATGAGATTTATACAGTGTTATTCCCCAGGATTAAGGAATTAGTATGGTGGTTGGTTATTTACACAGAAAAGGGGTCCCAGCTGACATAAACCTATATAAGGATCTGTTAGAGCTGGTGTTCAAAAACAGTTGTTTTTGTTTTAACAGTGATTTTTATCTTCGGAAAACTGGGGCAGCTATGTGTTCCCCTTGTGGTGGAATGTTTGTTAATATAGTGATGGCTCAATAGGATTACCAATACATTTTAGATCATTCAGAGTACAAGAATAGACTTCAGATTTACACAGGTTACCTGGGATATCTTTATTTTATGGAGGGGTGGGGCAGAAGGGATTGAGGCATGTTTAACATGTGTCAACAACACTAGTAACTTTTTTAAATTTACGTATGAATCTGACAGTGAGAAAATATCTTACCTGGATGTCGTTCTCAGTAAGGACAGGAATAACTACGGATTTATAACCCCACTTATTCAAACTCCTTTCTTCATTTTGACAGCTACCCTCCCTTCCATCAGAAGAAATCTGTGGTGAAAGACCAGTTGGTTAGACCTGCTAGAATGGTCACCATGGATGAGGACTTCTACAATGAATGTGAACTTTTACTGGGTATGTTCCATAAAAGAGGTTACTCCGACAGACTGCTAGAGGAACTTAAGGTCAAGGTTATGAGAAAAAGAAATACTGGATGGTATAAACATATCTTAGGAGGGTCAACACATTTTATAATACAAAATATAGGGGCTGAGGTGGGGGGAAGTAATTGGGGATTTCATCAGACCTCATTACTGCATGAATTTCATAAATACCTTTAATATGGACCACAGAACACTTAAACAGGTTACCCCAGTTTTACATTTAGAAGAGATAGGAATCTGAAGAAAAATTTGGAACACACATCTAAAGAAAACATACACCAGGTATGTCATATGAATAAATCTGGGTTCTGTTCCTAATGTAAATTCATACTAATGTGTGACAGGTTTCTTATTAAAGGCAATGAATTCAAAGTTAGGTTAAATTTTGACTGTAATTCTAGGAGGGTAGTCTAAGCGGCATTATGTCAACAGTGCCCATGTTTTTACATAGGTAAAACTGAACATAGATTGAAGGAAAAAATTTAGGAACACCAATATAACATCAACAAAATGAACCCCAATAATGTCTTGGCAAGACATGTTTTGGACAATGAAAGTCACACATTTAAGTTCGTAGTTATAGAAGGATTTAAGGAGGGAATGAGGGGGTCCATGGATACAGTTATTGGAACTAAGGGAACTATATTGGCACTTGACTTTGAATGCCCATGGTTGGCCTGGAATTAACGAGCCTTGTTCCATTGCACCCCTTTAGAAATTTAAACCATTGACTAGGTAATGACACAGATGTAGGAATGAATGGTACAATAATACATTTGGCCCCTTTGCTCCAGGTTCACACTTTAAGCCCCCTTTTTATATTTTAAACACACTACACACTAACAAATAAAGCTATTTATGTAAACTTTATATTTAACACACATTTTTTCTTCCTATTCAAGCTCCTTGAAGGAAATTATCTATGACATACATTTTATATACACTTTAATTGAATGCCCCTATTGCCCATTACAGCTGGTTTTAATATTTTTTACCATCTCATTGCATGCATTGTATGTTGAGTTATTTTTAGGTACTGTTTTTTTGGAATGATTTTAGCATAGTTATGTTTTACATGGTTAAAGGATTACACATTTCTCATTTTTATGTGATTTTCATTTTTTATTTAAGATTTTTCACAGAAACTAATATATATATGTATATATATATATATATATATATATATATATATATATATATATATAAAAAACATAACCTGTTCGATACAAAAAGTTACAGTTTTCTAGCCGGCTTGCAAGTTTACATACTGTCAGGTTGGAGACACTCCCTCTTGAAACATCAAAGGAAGTGTTGTCATTATACACGGATGTTTATATAAAAGTTTTGTAACTTAACGATTTTATATTCTGATGAAGTTCTGAGAAAGGGATGAAAGCCCTTAATATGTATGTCATTTTCTGTTTTGGTTTTAAGTGGTTTACCAAATAAAACAGTTACTACTCATGACCTTCTGCCTTGGATTTGTTTTGCACATTAATATAGACCATTCATTTCTGTTATATTACATGAATTTGTGTTAAAAGTCTTTATTACTAGGTTCAGTTGTTTTATCATACTTCTAGCATTTTGGGTCTTATTGATTTCTGTGGTCTATTTCTTTCATTGATCTTAATATGCCTATCCATTTCTGTTAAATCAAGCAACTCTTGCCTTAGATCATTTTCTTCTAAACTGAGGGCACATTTATTGTTCTCTCTTTGCTGAAGGTACTCTATGGAAAGTTCCTAAACATCTTCCTGTGACATATTCTCTTCACCTGCATCCTGCATCATCTGTTGCTCTTTCATAGATTGGAGTTTGCTTGTCTATCACTGCACAATATTGACTGCATCAGAGTTGCCAATGGTTCTTGCTCTTTCCCTTGCTGTGAAAATCCAACTGAACTTTTATACTGATTTCCTACTGAAGGCTCAAGAGAATCTTCATGGGGCAAGTGATCCGATGCTTCCTGTTCTACCTGTTTCCCCTTAATATGGGGACTAATTGTTCCATCCTGCTGTGATGTTACCACAGTAGGATTTTCTACAGTAAATCCTTCAATGTGTGGATAATCTATAACATCAGTTTCTGTATCTTTAACTAATCCTCTTTCTACTTCCCCTTTGTTTTCTTATTTTTTGTCTTGTTAAATTTTCCATATCTGGATGCCTTTGCCTATATTTCTCTGCAAATATCTTTGGTGGCACTTGTTTGTATTGATTTGTTTTGATTTCTCCTTTGCATAAATATTGCACCATATTAAATTTATTTTTCTTTCCCATGTCCATATTTCTTCTTCATATGTCTCCCACTCTTCCTGTTTCTCCTTACTTTGGGGACTCATTTTTCCATTACACTGTGCCATAAACTATGATAGACTTTCTATACTATATCCTTCATTTTGCAGGTATTCCATAACTTTGGCTTATATTTGTTTAACTTCTGCTTTGCTAAGCATCTCTTTTGCATTCCCCCTTTGTGATCTTATTTTTTTGTATTGAAAAAGTTTCTATATCTGGATGCCTTTGCCTGTATTTCTCTTCAAATATCTTTGGAGCTGCTTTTTTGGATTGATTACTTTGGCTTTAATATTGCAAACATATCAGATCTCTCTTTCTTTCTTGTATCCATGTTTCTTTTTTATGCCTTTCAAAAATCTCTATGTTTTGTTCTTTATATTTTTTGCACTTCCTTGGTTGCTTCTTTTTCCAAATGGCGCAACGTTTCTTTGTCTATATAATGTTTTTCATTGATTTTTCTGTATTAATAAACACAAATTTGCATTTGAAGCCTTCAACAGTTTTTCTTGTGTAAGTATTTTTCTTTCCTCTAAATTTTCTCTTAATCTTTTTGAATGTCTTCTATCTGGAAATTCTGGACTGCTTGCTTAATTGTAACAATACATAATTTCTTTTGTATCCTCAGTAGTCCATTCTACCACCTTTATGGCTATCGTTTTTTGTGGACTACTACTTCCTCTTACAACAGGGTGGCTATCCTCCCCCTGAGCCAGACCTAACCCAATTGTAGGAATATTTCTGTGTCTTAAGGATTCTACACTGTCATTTTTTCCAGCTCTGGAACTGGTGCATTACACAAATTGGGCACTTTTTTATCCTGGGACTTTGTACCCAGTTGTCTTTTTATTTTTAACCTACTTCTGTCCATGATATATGCTATATAAAATACAGCATATACATTAGTTTCATGCCCAGTAAAGCATGGCTTACTTAAAGAGAAGCTCACTGCTAACCAGTATCATACCCTTTCCTACATTCCACTATAGCTGGTTTTGATTATTATATGTATTCCTGGATTCCAACATGCTCTTGTTTCACAGATTCCTTAGGAAAGCAATTTCATGCATTTGCAACTCACTAGAAGAAATCCTCATAGGAAGTTACCAGTCTAATGGCCCTAGAGCCTTTTTAATCCTAGCCATTCATGCCCCAATGTTTTTAACTATCGGTGCCCAAGGACTAGAATGATTTTGGTATATGCCTATGCCTTAGAGCATATACAACCTGCTGCTGTCCATAAAAGTCACAAGTGACATGCAGTTGCGAATTTATGATTTTCCATCCATTGGTCCAAATGTCATTTGAATAGGCTTAGAGAAGATTTCTTCTTCACATAAATGGGGAGTCTGTCCAGAGAAGGGGCAATCTCTGAAACACACACATGTTCCTCCAACATGTTTTGTTTAAGTCACAGACAAGATTTAGATCCTTAGATTGGGTAATTCTTGTGCTGTTTGTTTTGTGAATGTGTAGCAGATCCATCAGGGCTGGATTGGAGAATGCCTTGTAGGTTAGGTATAGATCACCCCTTAGTAGTTGGTAGGAGACTGAGTACAAGGACAAGGCTTTCAGGTGGTCTACATAGGACACATTATTTACATCTTGCATTCTTTTAATGAAGAATCTCTGTGGCTGCTATAGTTGTTGCAAATGCCTGGTAAGGTACATGCAGAGGAGGACAGTATTGTGCTTGATTGTTTTTTTTTTTTATTTATCAATAAACAGCTATAAAACTCAAACTCAATTTATTGAATACAATACACTTAAAACAACTGATAAGCACTTTCATTCCCTTCATGGAACTTCTTCAGACCAAGCTGCACCACTTCAAAATATTATTTAAATCACTAATTAATCAGCATGTGTCTCAGAGCTTAATGCATTAACCCCTTCCTTTTCAAAACTATCCTAAAATTTTCTCTGTCATTTAAACCAGGGCACATACATGCATTCAGTTTTATCTGCCAACAATATTCTTTCCAATCAAGTTCATCTTCAGCATCATATTTAAAATTATAATCAGTTACTTGATCAATTATTAAAAATTTAAACATTTTGTTCTTTTCTCCTGAATGTTTATGTTTTACATGTTTAGCTAGGGCATTACTCAAATCCACTTTATCAATAGCTCTTACATGCTCATAAACTCTCAAAAAGAACTCGCTAATGGCTCTTCCTATGTAAAATGCTGGACATAATTTACAAATTGCCAAATAAACAACATATTTAGACTTACAATTGAATAACTTATTTAGTCTAATTTCTAGATGCAACCACAATACTTGCACTTCTATTATGTACTGACATAATTTACAATTCTTACATTTCATCATGCCCCTAACGGAAGAATCCCCAGTAGACTGCCTAAAAAAAAAAATCTTTCTTAAAATAATCTTTGAGATTCCTCCCTCTTTTGGTAACAAAAACAGGACTTTCTCCAATAATGTCTTTCAGTTCTTGAATATTACTTAAAAATTTTCAATTCTTTTTAATAATAGACCTAATTTTTTTCTCATCTACTGAATTTTCCACAGCACAGGCCAGCGAAAAGTTCACTCCAGTCATATCACCTGCTTCTCTCTCACTACTATTTATCATATTTCCCTTTTATTTGCAACTTTTAAAAAAGTCTTATCTACTAAGTCTCTAGGGTACCCTCGTTCATAAAATTTCTCTTTTAAATTGTTACTCTCTTTTACAAAAAAATACTTTTTCATCTGTTAATCCACTTATTCTAGAAAGCTGACTCTTTACTATAATTTCTTTAAGTTTCAAACTATGCATACTATTAAAATGAAGATAGCTGTTACTTTGTACTTCCTTTTTAAAAATCTTAACTTTCAAATTGTCGGCAGATTTATATACTCTTAAGTTCAAAAAATTAATAAAATCTTTACTAAAATTAAAAGTAAATTTTAAATAGTTGGTACATTCATTAAGATATTTCATAAAGTCTTGAAGTTCTTTTTCACTCCCGTCCCAAACAAAAAAAATAGATCATCAATAAAATGTTTGTAAAAGACAATATTTTTAACATACTCTGATTTACATATGTATTCCTTTTCCCAGCCTATCATAAAGATGTTAGCAAAGCTTGGGGCCATCGCTGCCCCCATAGCCACACCATTCGTCGGCTTGTACATAATATTATTAAACTGGAAGAAATTGTAAGATAGAATCACATCTAACATTCCAGTTAATAACCTTACTTGTCTATTACTATACAAACCTGATGCTCATAATTCCCCATTAACCACTTCTAACCCTTCTAAGTTGGGTATAACTGTATAAAGGGAAGCTACATCAGCTGTGACTAACCACATAGTATCTTTCATAACCACATTTTTTATCATATTTTTAAATTCAAATGAATCTTTCACATAAAAACATCCTGATAAGACTAATTTTTGCAAATATTTAACCACATAAATAGCCAATGGATCTGTTTTGTTACCTTGGCTAGCTACTATTGGTCTAAAATCAGGAAAATCCAAATGTTTATGGACTTTAGGAAGTCCAAAAAATCCTTCCAGTTTGGGATTCCTTACTCTGAAAAACTCTTCTAAATCTTGTTTAATTAAAAAGTTTGTCATCCATTCCTCTATACATGCATTAATTACGCTATAAGCTCTTTTAATAGTAGCCCAAGACACTTTTTGATAATAATTTACATCATTTAACATTTTTTCCATCTCATTTATATATTATGAGTCCAAGACCACTAATGCACCCCCTTTGTCAGCTTTAGTTATATACACATCATTGTTATTTTTTTTAATTCTAACAAAGCTTCCTTTTCTTCTCTGGATAAATTGTAAAAAAAAAAAAAAAAAAAAAAAAAAGGCTCACTTTTTTCATTTAACAATTGCCGAATGTCATTTTCACAAGTAATTAAAAAAGCTTCTAACTCCAGTTTTAATACTAGATTAAACACACTAGGCTTCTTAAACAATGATTTTCCATTTTTACATACTTGTTCATTTTGCACAGAAGAAAACAAACATTTTAGCTTCAATTTTTTAACATATTGTCTAATAGCATCACCGGACCCTACTAAATCTGCCCTTCCTAAGGGCACAAAGGTCCAGCCTTTTCCTAAAATTGAAAGGTGCTAATCACTTAAGATTTTACACAGATTGATTATTTGAAATCAGTTACTCACAGTACCTTCATTTATCAAGGATAAACATTGTTCATATTCCCTTTGTTGAACTGTTTCTTTCCTTGGAAATCTCCTTGCCATCTTTTTTTTTCTTCCAGTAATAACCCTTCATTCAATTTTCTGGTTGCTGGCGTCGTCCCTGAGTTGCAATCTGAGCCCAGGACCTCTTGCCTGTCCTTCTATCCTGGTAAACTTCCACTCTTTGAAAATGCCGGTTGTACGATCATTCTGCAGCCCCAAAGTTGCCTTATTTATTAATTTTACTGTCTTTATTTAATATTTGCAGTTTTTTCCCTTCAATCTTCTTCCCTTCTCATTTTCATTCTTTTAACCGCGCCATTCATTCTAATTCCATTTCCATCTTGACTTTCAACTCCTCCTTCATCATTACACTCCATTACATCACATGAAGAGGGGTCCTCCTTCTTACACACACATTTCAAACCCTCTTCATAGTCTTTTTTATCTTGTAGAATTTTTTTTCATTTTTCTCTTCTTTTGTACCTCATTCTCCACAGCAACTTTTTCAAGCACCCTTGACCATTTTCCCTCAAAGTTATTTGTGGAAATAATAGCTTTCAGATGATTAAAACCAGAAAACGACCGCATTGTTTAGTTCAGCAGTAGCCTGTTTACACTCTTCCAATAGCAACCGTACATAGTGCATACCCATACTCTCATTCAATGCTTGCCACACATCAATATGTTCTTTAGATAGCTTTTCCCCTGCTGGTGCTCGCAATACCCTTAATCCTCTCAGAACAAAATTCATCAATACATAAGCTTCAAAAAACAAAATGTCCCATGGCAGTCTTTTATATTTCAAAACATTTATCTCCAAGACCAAAAACTCTTTACCTAAATTAGGCTCGTTAAGGACATTGCTGTTAGAAAGACTGCCTTCATTTACAAATGGGTTAGCAGGTCTTTTTAAACAAACAACATACTATCTGCTTGATTAGGCACAGCAGTAGCTTTTACAGTTCTCTTTGGAATCACACCCAAATTGTTATTATCTGAGGAAACAGATCCATTACTCATAGGTGATACTCTCTCTGTTTGCAATACGACTTTTACTACAAGCCCTCTGCCATTGTCCAATAAGGAATCTCTTGGAGTATCATGCAGGGTAAATCCCGAAGGCACTAGCAAGAAGCTGGAATTCAGATTAGGCTGGAAACCTGAATCCTTGTTCGAAAAGGCCATTAGAACTCAAATAAATAACCACAAAACCTCCAAAACAAACAAAACAGCCGTAAATTACCAAAATAATAAAAAACGAGCAGCTATAAAACTCAAACCAAATTTATTGAATACAATACACTTAAAACAACTGGTAAGTACTTTCATTCCCTTCATGGAACTTCTTCAGACCAAGTTGTATTATTTCAAAATCTTATTTAAATAATTAATCAGCATGTGACTCAGAGCTTAATGCATTAACCCCTTCCTTTTCAAAACTATCTTAAAATTTTCTCTGTCATTTAAACCAGGGTACATACATGCATTCAGTTTTATCTGCCAACAATATTCTTTCTGATCAAGCTCATCTCCAGCATCAAATTTAAAACTATAATCAGTTAGTTGATCAGTTGTTAAAAATTTAAACATTATTTTGTTCTTTTCTCTTGAATGTTTATGTTTTACATGTTTAGCTACAGCATTACTCAACTCCACTTTATCAATTGCTCTTAACTTATTTAGTTTAATTTCATAATTTTTAGATGCAACCACAATACTTGCACTTTCTATTATGTATGACACAGTTTACAATTAGGTCTATTATTAAAAAGAATTGGAAGTTTTTTAAGTAATTTTTAACAACTGAAAGTCATTATTGGAGAAAGTCCTATTTTTGTTACCAAAAGAGGGAGGAATCTGAAAGATTATTTTAAGAAAGATTTTTTTTAAGCAGTCTACGAGGGATTCTTCCATTAGGTGCATGATGAAATGTAAGAATTGTAAACTTTGTCAGTACATAATAGAAAGTGCAAGTATTGTGGTTGTATCTAGAAATTATGAAATTAGACTAAATAAGTTATTCAATTGTAAGTCTAACTATGTTATTTATTTGGCAGTTTGTAAATTATGTCCAGCATTTTACATAGGAAGAACCATTACATAGTTCTTTATGAGAGTTTATGAGCATGTAAGAGCTATTCATAAAGTAGGTTTGAATAATGCTCTAGCTAAACATGTAAAACATAAACATTCAGGAGAAAAGAACAAAATGATGTTTAAATTTTTAATAATTGATCAAGTAACTAATTATAATTTTAAATTTGATGCTGAAGATGAGCTTGATTGGAAAGAATATTGTTGGCAGATAAAACTGAATGTATGTATGTACCCTGGTTTAAATGATAGAGAAAATTTTAAGATAGTTTTGAAAAGGAAGGGGTTAATGCATTAAGCTCTGAGTCACATGCTGATTAATTAATTATTTAAATAAGATTGTGAAAAGGTACAACTTGGTTTGAAGAAGCTCCCTGAAGGGAATGAAAGTGATTACCAGTTGTTTTAAGTGTATTGTATTCAATAAATTCAGTTTGAGTTTTATAGCTGTTCGTTTTTTATTATTTTGTTAACTTATAGCTGTTTTGTTCATTTTGGAGGTTTCATGGTTATGTACTTGATTATTGATATAATGAGGGCTGAGCATAGTGGGACTTTGATCTCCTCAGATCCGGATACCATGCCATACCTTATAACTTGCACCACACAGAAGGACTTTCGCACCACCGTGGACACAGGGTGATCAAAGTTCAGGTTACTGTCAACCTGAGTTTTCAAGTCCCTTACCACTGGGTCTACTCTTAGGAGAGTGTTATCAATATTGAAATTTGCAGGGGTGGTCATCTTCTCAAAGGGTATAAATATGCATTTTCTGCAATGATTTTTAAGCTATGGTTCAGGCACCAGTTAACTTGGCTCTCAGACCCTCCTCAAGGATAGCTACATCTTTGAGTGAATCAGTCATTGCACCCAGCTTGCAGTCATCCACAAATTTGGTTGGCTAAAGACCCTCTATATTTGCTATGACTTCAGAGAAGTATATTGAAACAGGAGAGGTGTCAGCACTGATACCTGTGGAACACCACTAGTAACAGGTGTATTGGTGGATTCCTCCACCCTAACTTCGTGTCCTATTCACGAGACATTTGACTACCCATCGGGTTACATAGGGATTTATTCTAAATTTGGGAGTTTGTCTATAATACCCAAGTGAGGTATTATGTCAAATGCCTTTGCCAGGTCAAGGTAGGCAGTATACACTATTCTGCTCATCATTCATGGCCCAAGTGGCCTTCTGAAAGTAGTCCACTGCATTTGGTAAGTGTGACCTACCCTTGATGAACTCAACTGGGATGGGTCCAGTGTTTGAAGATTTCCTATGTTCATAGGTAGGTACTAGGCTATCGGCCCTGGGGCCTAAACAAGCCCAGCCAAAAAGGTACCCTGGTTTTTGCCACCCAAGAAAATTATTTTCCTGTGCCACTGTCGAGCAGAGCCACAGAGGTGATCCCTGGGGTGAATTTCCTATTTCCCATCCAGTCATCAAGATTTTTCTTGAAGAGTGCTAATGAGGAACTTTGTTTGATATAGATAGGTAGTTTATTCCAGAGTATGAGAAGTCTCTGGGACAGGAATCTATCCCTCCGGCATGTTCTGTTTATTGTGGTGACAAGGTTTAGGTCCCTAGAGCATGTAGCTTGGAGGGATTGGGATTTCTTTAAGTGGAGCATGTCCAGCAGCTCTGGGTTTGACATAGCTTTGTATGTTAGGCAGAGATCACCTCTGAGTAGGTGATATGCGATGGAGTAAAGCTGGAGTTTTTTTAGATGGTCTGCGTAGGGCATCTGTTTGAGGCCGGTAATCCTCTTTGTGAGGTATTTCTGTGGCCTTTCCAGTTGTTGTAGATGTCTTGTGAGGTACATACCAAAAGGGGCATTGTACTCTATAATGGGTCTAATGAGTGATGAGTAGAGGGGAACAATGACCTCTTTTTTTCTGGATGAGAAACCTTTTGTGATGAGGTGTGCCACGTAGAAGGATTTCCTGACTACTGTGGTGAAATGATTATCAAAGGAGAGACAAGGTCTCTTATCACACTTTTGGTGTTAAGTATACTACTGCCTATGTTGTAATTCATGGGTACAGAGATTTTACCAAAGGGGATGACAATGCACTTTTTGGCATTGAGCTTGAGGCCATGGCTTTGACACCAGGCATTTGTCTCAGTGAGGCCCTTTTGTAGGATGTCCACATCGTTAGCAGTTTTGATTATGGCTCCTAGTTTGCAGTCATCTGTAAACTTTGTTAGCCAAGGACCTTCTGTGTTAGCCTGTACTTCAGAGAAGTAGATACCAAACAGGAGGGGACCCAGGACTGAATCCTGTGGTACTCCACTTGTCACTGGTCTGAAGTTGGATTTGGAGTCTGCTACTTTCACAGTGTGGGTTCTGTCAGTGAGCCAGTTGGCAACCCATCTTGTGACATAGGGATTTATACCTAGTTTAGTGAGTTTATCTATAATTTCAGAGTGGGGGATGATGTTGAAAGCCTTGGCAAGATCTAGATAGGCTGTGTGAACCACCTTATCCTTGTCTACGGCTTTGGTGACTGCTTCAAAGAAGTCTATCAGGTTTAGGAGACATGATCTGCCTTTTACAAACCCGAACTGGGTGGGGTCCGGAGTTTGGAGATTACCAATGTCTTTGTTTATAAGTTCCATGATGATATGTTCCATGACCTTGCAGACCAGGCTTATCAGGCTAATGGGGTCGTAGTTCCCGGGGTCAGTGGTGGCTCCCCCCTTGTAGAGTTGGATAACCGTCGCTGTGCGCCATTCAGCAGGCACAAAGCCTGAGGTGAGGCTATGATTGAACATGGTACTTAGGTGCGGTGCCAGTTCGTTCTGTAGTTTGTGTAGAACGCAGCCTGGGATGTTGTCTGGTCCCATGCATGCTGTGTTCTTGGCTTTGGAGAGTGTGGTTTTTACCTGTGCAGCCGTGATTACAGGAACTTTGCATTCTTCTGGTATAGAGATGGGCTCTTTCGGGGGTGAGAGGAGGGTAAAGTTAGCACTGAACCTATCTGCCAGGATATTGGCAATATTAGTTGGGTCTGTATATTTAGTGCCACTGTGCTGTAACTCAGAGCAGATCTGAGTGTTGCCATTGAGATTCTTGACATAGCTATAGAATGTTTTGTGGTTGTCTTTAGAATAAGTGGCGATTTTGTTTTCATAACTAGCTTTGGAGGATTTTATCAGGGATCGCAGCTTCTTACTGAGGCTGACCAGGGAGCTCCTCCACTCATGGGATTTTACTCTCTTTTGCAACAGTTTCTTCCTTCTGTTGTACAGTTTGTTTATGGCAGGGGACCACCAGATTGGCTTCCTTTTTTTGGAGGATAGCATCTTGGCTCTGTTTGCGATAACATGATTCATGCACTCATGCAAGTGCTTATAAAGTGCAATTGTGTAGGATTCAGTAGGTTTATAGGTTCATAGGTTGGTACTAGGCTATCAGCCCTAGGGCCTATACAAGCCTAGCCATAACTATTCCCTGGCTATTTCTTCCCACATTATTTACTTTCCTGGACCCCTGTCTAGCAAGGCGACAGACATGATCCCTGGGGTGAATTTCCTTTCTCCCATCCAATCGTCAAGGTTCCTCTTGAAGAGGTCCAAAGAGGCACTCTGCTTGACATGTATGGGCAATCTATTCCAGAGTCTGGGGAGTCTCTGGGTCAGGAACCTATCCCTCCAGCATGTTTTGTTTATTGTGATGACAAGGTTTAGATCCCTGGAGCGTGTAGCTCTGAGGGATTGGGATTTCTTTAAGTGTAGCATGTCCAACAGCTCTGGGTTTGACATGGCCTTGTATGTTAAGCAGAGATCGCCTCTGAGTAGACGATATGCAACAGAGTATAGTTGGAGTTTTTTAAGGCGGTCAGTGTAGGGCATCTGGTTTAGGCCTGTGATTCTTTTAGTGAGGTATTTCTGAGGCCTTTCCAGTTGTTGCAGATGTCTTGAGAGGTACATACCAAATGGGGCATTGTATTCTATAATGGGTCTAATGCACCTGTGTCCCTAAGTCTATTATCACACTTTCTGTGTTTAGTGTACTGCCACCTGCAGTCATCCCTGAGGTACTCCACTTGTCACTTGTCTGGAGCTGGATTTGGAGTCTGCTACTTTTACAGTGTGGGTTCTATCAGTAAGCCATTTAGCAACCCATTGGGTGACATAGGGATTAATGCCCAACTTAGTAAGTTTATCTATGATTCCAGAGTGGGGGATGGTATCAAATGCCTTGGCAAGGTCTAGATAGGCTGTGTGGACCACCTTACCCTTGTCCATGGCTCTGGAGACAAGATCGGCCCTTCACAAACCCAAACTAGGTGGGGTCCAGTGTTTGAAGGTTGCCAATGTCTTTGTTTATAAGTTCCATGATAATACGCTCCATGGCCTTGCAGATAAGGCTTGTCAGACTGATGGGATGGTAGTTTTCGGGATCCAAGGTGGATCCCCCCTTGTGGATTGGGATAACTGTAGCTCTGCGCCACTCAGTGGGCATGAAACCTGAGGTGAGGCTATGATTAAACATGACGCTTAGGTGAGGTGCCAGTTCATATTGTAGTTCATGTAGTACACAGCCCGGGATGTCATCTGGTCCCATGGATGCTGTATTCTTGGCTTTAGAGAGTGCGTTTTGTACCTGTGTGGCCATTATTACTGGAATTTGGCAATCTTCCGGTATTGAGATGGGCCATTTAGGGGGTGAGAGGGGGGTGAAGTTGGCACTGAATCGATCTGCCATGATATTGGCAATATCCTTTGGATCAGTATATTTAATGCCATTCTGTTTTAGCTCAGAGCAGATCTGAGCATTGCCATTTAGATTATTGACATAGTTATAGAATGCTTTGTGGTTGTCTTTGGAATCTTTGGCAATTTTATTTTCGTAACTAGCTTTGGAGGATTTTAGTAGTCATAACTGTATTGTCCATCTGCATGGGTGTCATGAAGTTCACCACTTCTGTCTTAAGAAGCATGAAGTTGGCTTTGGAGAAATGTTTTACCATGGTTTCTTTAATGGGGGGGTGGGGGCAGGATGTGGATATCTAGGGTAATTAGCTTATGGTCGGATCGGACCAATGAGGCGTTGACTTCGGGTGTGGAACACCGGTCACTCATGTTGGTAATGACTAGATTTAGGATATTGTTGCCCCTGGTGGGGGTGTGGATAAGTTGATCGAGGGCATTGGAGTTTATGAAGTCCAGAAAGCGTTGAGCAAAGGAGTTGGTACAGGAGTAGTTTTCCCAGTTAATGATGGGGTAGTTGAAATCTCCCATTATTAGGGTGTTTGGTTGAACCCTAATATTTTCCAGTACATCAAGAAAAGAGGAGTAGGAATCCTGGGGCATGGTGGGTGACTGTAGCAAGCTACAATTTGGATTGCAGTTTTGCCCAGAGTTAGTTGCACTTGGATAACCTCAGCTGCATTATGCTGAGCAACTAGCCTGGAGGTGTGGATATCCTTAATGAATATGGACACAACTCCGCCTTTGGTGTTCCGGTCCAGGTTACATGGCCAAAAAGTGTGGTATGAGTTATAGCCTGGTAGTGCATGGGTGCTCTCTGGAGCCTTGAACCAGGTCTCAGTCACTGCACAGATATCGATGTTCTCCATTTTAAAGAGTGCCTCGAGTGAGTGCATTTTGAGATTTAGACTTCTAGCATTGAGTAGCATCACCCTCAGTTTTTGCTTGCCTGTTCCTGTTACAGTGGTGAATTTGTCATTTGAACCTTGCCTAAAAAAGGCGCTATAGGGGTGGCAAGAAACTTAGCCAGTATCCACAATCCCAGGGGTGACAGGTGAAGGCCATCTCTGGCAAAGCATAGTGGTCTGTCGACCATGTCATCCCAGGCAGACAGATACTGGATCCCTTTAGAATGGCACTAGAAGCTTAGCCAATTGTTGAAGTCAATCATTTTGTCCTTGTACTGTGGCATCATTCAGGGTGATGGCAGAATGCTACTCAGGGCTAGGGTCATACCTACCTGGGCTACAAGATTGGAGAGCTCTTCCATGTCTCTTTTCATGTAGTCCAGGGAGGTATGTCTCAGGTCATTCACACCAACATGGACAATGACAGAGTCATATTTGTACTTGTTGTGGAGTGACCTGAGTGCGTGGGTTATGTGGTGGATCCTGGCACCCAATTGGTTGCTGATAGTAACCTTCTCCTTGTTTAGCCTGGTGAGTGGGACATCAGTGTGCCTGACTATAGAGTTACCTATGACTAGTGTGTTGGGTACGTTGTTTTGCCTTATTGGCTGTGGTTGAGTGGCACACTGAGTCTGCGGGCTATGTGTCATTTGGGTTGCGTTGGGGGGGTGGAGGTTGTTTGCATTTCTGCTTTGGAGGTCTCTGTTGCTTGAGCAGATTATTATTGAGAGCCTCCGCGAATGTTTTTGTGTTTCTTTGTGTGGATTTTGGTGGTGTAGATTTAGTGAGACTATGTGATGAGTGTGGTGTGGTGCAAGTGTTTACCTTCTCCTCTTGACTTTATTAGATCCATGATAATTCTGTCCATGGCTTTCAAAAAGTGGTATAATTCTTTATTCTGTTTATAATCGTCTGTTTTTGTCTTGCACCATGGAGCTGAGGTTGTGACTTAAAATGGTCTGTCAGCCACCCACTTACATAGTTATCAAATTGAAATTAATAAGTAAGCAAACAGCTGAATAAATACATAATGGGAATAAATTAAATGATTTTATACAGAGGTTAAGTTTAATTCATGGTATCTTGGATAGTACAGCACACATCTATTTGTTGTTTTCATTATTTATTAAAATACACAATTAAATGTTTGTTTTCAGGTATCATGTTATCTCTGTACATTGTTAGTACTCTTACAGGACATAAAACACAGTAGGGGGTATTCAGAAAGGAAAAATAGCACACTGTAAAGCTAAACTATACAGTAAGTGCTATCATGCAGAGCATGTGCAATTCAAAGATATCTATAGCATAATCACAGTAGTATGAAAATTGGTGTGATCAGTAGTTTATACTAATGGCCATATAATGGCATTCAAATGAGATGGATTATGGAAATGCATTCATCAATAAACTGATGTTATTGTCTGCATGTATATTCTATACGCAGCACAGACATTTGTAAGATACTTGGTAATTATATATTAGGTTGATAAGTCCATAGGTATGTACTAGGTATTCAGTTCAGAAGACCATTGAGAAGCATAGCCAACTAAGCTTGAGCACTGTTGAGTGAATTAAGCTCCAGCACCATGCTATATACCCCATACAGGATTTATGATTTCCCAGATATTCGTCCAGAATATTTTTGAATACAGACCATGTGCCACATTCCTTGACATGCATAGGAGATTTATTCAGTAAGTTTAGGATTCCTTGGGATAGAAATTTGTTGTGCCAGCCCTATTCTACTTCTTTTTTCCCCAAACATCTTTATTAAATTTTCACATATGACAAAGGTAATCTTACATTTATATAAATGAAAAACATACAAAATGATACCACTTTAGTTGCAGTTTACATCACAGACACCATTGAAACAACTGTAGTTGCAAACATTATGCATCATTTATAAACCATCCAGTCATTGTCAGTTAAGCATTATATGACTCACTCAAATCCTGTCTCTTAAACCTCATTCCTGCTCTGCATATATTGTTCCCACAATTCCTATTTTTCCTATGTAGTTTGCTCCTTCCCTTTTCTAAAGATCCCAATTCCAGTTGTTTAACTCTGTTACTATATTCACTACTTCTAGTAACATTGGTCTAGACTTTGATTTCCATTTTCTAGTAACTGCTTTTTTGGCAGCCACCATAATTAGACTCAGCAAGGCTTTGCTATGTCTACGCAATTCAGATTCTGTAGCATAACTCAAAAAAATAATCTCCCCAGTCAGTCCAGTCTGCTCACCCAGCATCTCCGACAGAGCGGTCTGCAGGGTATTCCTAAACTATGCCAGCTCATTACACTCCCAAAAATGTTCCCTGCTACTGCTTTCATGTCCATCACACCTCCAGCATTTGCTATCCACCTGAGGAAAATTCTTTGGAGTCTACTTGGGGTATAAAAATACCTATGTAAACACTTCCAGCCAAAGATCCTAAATCTTCTAGATTTTGTTGCATATTTGCGAGGTATACATATATTCCCCATTGTCTCTTTATGAATTGCTTATCCACTCTCTCTTCCAAATCTTTTCTAGGCACCTCTGATTGATTCTTATAATTATCAGGCAATATTTTATATGCTTTACTAATTATACCTTTTTAACAGCATCTTCTGTTCTAGATTCTATTAAAAACTCTACCAGTGCTGGTCTTTCATTAGGAGTCCTCTATTTCTTTCTCTTTGTCTATATTCTGATATCAATCCTTGATATGGAAGGCAATCTCTAATCTGCAGTCCAAATAAATTCTTGGCCTCTTCCCATTCTATTACCTTTCCCTTTCTAGTTATTTGCTCCCAATACCTTGGCTCTTTTGTCAGTTTTCTGCAATAAATTCCAGTTCCCTCTTGCCTATTATCTGTACCCCTGTCCACATTCATCCCTATCAGCAAATCTCGTTTCTCCATTCTTGTGCTGGTTTGGTGCTTAGAATAGTGTCTTCTATTTTATGAATATAATACTCTGTATGATTTTGGTTGTTCTCCTTAAGAGTTTGCATACAAAATCCCAATCTTTCCTTATTTCTTGAGCTTCCTCCCTGTATCAGCATCATTCCTTTCCACTTTGAATTATAGTTTTCTGCTTGTGCTATGTATAAGAGGCTTAACTGTGTTGCTCTAAAATACCCCCTGGAATTAGGTAATCTGAGTCTGTCTTTTTCAATTGGTAGTATCAGCTTATCCCATTTGACATTTGCTGTCTTCCCTTCCCAGATAAAGTCCTTCAACTCTTTTTTTAATTGCTATCCACAACTTCTCCTCTGGTTGATAAAAGTATGCCTGAGCTGTGTATAAGGCTAAAGGGACTAAACATATTTTAATGGCTTGTATCTTAGTATCCATATCTGTATAACACAACTTCCAGTTTCTCAATTTTTGCATTATCTTCTGTTTAGTCTCTTCCCACATATCCTTAGCTGCCACCACAGTCACTTCTAATCCATACTCCTAAATAACTTCATTTTATCATGTCCCCATAAATATGGATATTGTTGGACCAATTTGTGTGTGAGTACATAATTTACCGTTATTGCCTTTGTTTTAGCTTAATTAAATTTGTATCCCGAGAAGATCTGAAACTGTCTTAAAATGTTCCACAACACTGTAATGTCCCTTTCTGGTTTTGTCATGTATAAAATAATATCATCTACAAATAGAGCCAGCTTTTCCTGACTACCATACCAGTTATATCCTTGAATTTCTGAGTCCCTTATTTTCTTTGTCACTGGTTCTAAATATAATGCAAACAACAAAGGGGAAAGCAGACAACCCTGCCTGGTTCCTCTACTCAAGCAGAAATTAGCAGAGAGGAGTCCCTACCCACTTAAATTCGCACCTCCGATCCCTCATATATTCTTCTAATCAACCTTATAATTGTATCAGGGAAAGCAAATGCTTCCATTGCCCTGCTCATGAAGTCCCAGCTTACTCTGTCAAATGCTTTCTCTGCATCAAGACTCACCAATAAAAGTGGTACTTTCTTATCTTATATTTCCCTCTGGATCATCAATGTTCTGTTAATATTGTCAAATGTTTGTCTCCCCTCCACAAAACCACACTGATCCATATCTATCAATTTTGGTATCACTTTTGCCATTCTTTTAGCCATTATAGACATAAACACTTTATAATCATGGTTTAGTATTGAAATGGGCC
Organism: Protopterus annectens; assembly: GCF_019279795.1. Taxonomy (NCBI): domain Eukaryota; kingdom Metazoa; phylum Chordata; order Ceratodontiformes; family Protopteridae; genus Protopterus; species Protopterus annectens. The sequence goes on along the minus strand of NC_056737.1, from coordinate 870,792,021 downwards.
TGTATGAAGCTGGATCAGATGGATCTTTACCCTCCTTAGGTATTACTGTTACCACCACCTTTCTCCAGGATGCTGGAACTTCTCCTTCTCCTAAAATGCTGTTAAACAAAACCTTCCAGATCTTTATAATTTGTTTTCCCTCCTAACTTCCAAATTTCCACAGGAATACCATCTATTCCTGAGGACTTTCCTGTAGATTGATTATACATAGCCATTTTTATCTCATCCTTTCATATCCTAACTGTTAGTAATGGAGCCTCATTAACCTCTAACTTTGGCAGATTTAATTCTTCCATAAACATTTCCATTTGTACCATTTCTTGAATTTCCATATTTCTCTGTTTTATACAAATTTTCATAAAATTTCTGAAATATTTCTACAGGGTCTCTTGTTATCTTCCTTGTTATAGGTTCCCTAAGCTTGATGACTGTCCTTTCTACTTTCTGTTGCCTGAGTTGTTGTGCTAAAAGTTTTTGTGCTCTAGAATTATTATCAAAAAACAGTTGCTTAACAGCAATCTTTATAAACTTATGCATATTATCGAGGTATATCCTTATTTTTTGTTTAGTATTCTGCAGTTGCTTCCATTTCTTGTTCTGAGAGATTCAACCTATTTTGCAATACTTTAACATTTGTCAATCCCTCTAAATAATTCTTGTTACTGTTTAACCATATCTCCCTTTCTTTTATTTCCAAACTAGTTTTAAATTCCACTATAATTTTATCCCACTCCTTTGCTGGGTTTTCACAAGATAATTCTAGTAACTCCTGAATTAATTCCATAACCCATTACTTAAATTCCTCTCTTTTCAACCAATAGGTGGGAAAGTGCCAGTGTCTCATTTTTATTTCATTACATTGCGTTTTTATTTTATTTATTATTGGTGCATGGTCTGAAATAGTTATTGGGTGTGTTTCAAGACCTTCAATTAAATGCACATGTTTCTGTGAGATATAAACTCTATCTAGCCTAGCCCAGTTTTTGTATCTTGGTAATATGTAAATTCACTCTGAATTCCTAATACTGAATTCATATCTTTCATGCTAAACATTTTCATAAATTTCTTGAAAAATCTACCCTCCTTTGTTATATTTTTCCTTGTAGGCTCCCAGACACATCTTCACTGTTGCAAACCAAATTCCAGTCTCTACCTATAAGTAATATTCCTTACTAAAAGCCGATTATTTCTCCCAGAATTTTCTTAAACTCCATTACAGCAGTTTTAGGGAGGATGTAAATGCATGCCAGTGTAATCCTCCTCCCTAGCTAGTAGCCCCTTAGTACTATGTAGCTTCCATTATTATCTTTTTTTTCCTCTTCTATCACTATTGGAACTCCTCTTGCAATTAATATAATCCTCCTCTTTTTCTTTGCCCCAGATATTCCACTGAATAACCATCCTGAAAACCTTTCTTGATCAAATTCACATATTTAGTTATTTCCAGGTGTGTCTCCTGTAGCATAGTTATTTGCACTCTACATTTTTTAATATACTTCACTACTCTTTCTTTTTTATATTTATCTGTAAGACCATTCAGATTAAAAGACATTACAGAAAGCATAATTTTCTTATACAGTTATTACTACATTTTATATATAACTGCTCTTTTGCTAAATGTCTAGTCCCAACTTTTATGTTACATATATATATATATATATATATATATATATATATATATATATATATATATATATATATACAGTTCGGCAGGTTGGTCTTTTATACAGTTGTCTCATTTCATATCCATTTGTGCCTATGTCACATCTTATATAACTTTTTTTTTTGAAAGCCCTCAAACAGCACAAACAGCCCCCCCCAAAGACCCTCCTAAAACCTATGAACCTAACAATAATATACAAAATTATGTACATCTTCAAATATTGAAGTTCTGCTTCCAAATAAGAACATAAGTTCTAAGTTGATAGCTACACAGACAGGCTAAAGTTAACCAAAAAGAAAGGTTAGTCATGCTAAGACACATGGTACAGCCTGTGCTATTAGTAACTGCTATTTGATTTTGTATATCTTTGTAACTCTTCCAGTTGAGAAAACACTTGAATGCTTTCAGTAAACACTTTCTCCAAGCCATTTCTCTTTATCAACTTGTCTTCTAGTGACATGCAAACCAGACACAAAACTGCTAAGGGTACCTTGTTTTTCAGAAAAAAAGCCTTACAATATTCAATATTCTTTTTCATTAACATGCTTTATAATAAACTTGTAACTGGATAACACCTAGGCTAGGGTTTTTACTCCATCATTTCCTTATGCAAGCGTGGGAAAAAGCACATGATTTTTATTTTGTCATACTCTCTTAACCAGACCCTTTTGCTCTCCCTGCCTCTTCAGCCTCCTCATTTTTTTTCATTGCAGTGTCTACATTTCTCAAAACTGAGCTAAGAAAAAGAGAGAAGAAAGGTAAACAAGAAAAAAAAAACAAAAGCACCTGTTTATATTAGTATCCCCATTGCATTTAAAAAAAAACAACTAAGAGAACTTTACTTCAAGTTTAACTGGTTTTGTATTATCTTTAAAGCTGTCACATCTGGGAAAAACCCCTGATTCTTTTCAGGGAACATTATGTCTTAGTCAATTTCTCTGTTCTTTTTTCTTCTTTCACCTCAGCCAATCCCCTTCCACCAGAATGTCTCCAGTTTCTTTTTATCAGATTGTCTCCATGGAGGTATGAAGACCAGTTGCAGAAATGCTACTTGGTATACATATTTGCAAGTTTTAGAAAAAAAAGCCTTTAAATAGTCAATTTTTTTTTTCATTTACTTGCTCTCTGTCTTAAAACAAAGGTCCTTAATCAGTCATTTCCCCATGCAAGAATGAAAAAAGCACATTAATTTAAACTCTGTCATGCCCCCTTAACCAGGCTCCCTTTTTCCTTTTTTTTTAATCATTGCATTGCCTATGTTTCTCAAAACTGCACAAGAAGAAAATGAGAAGAGGGGAGTAAAATGAAAACAACATGTTTTCAATCCCCATTACACCCAAAAATAGCATGCAAAGAAAACCACGCAAAACAGATGCAGTACTATTAAGAAACTAAAGTGTTTTCTTTACAGTCAGCGTTCTCCCCTCTCTTCCCCTCCCCAAAGTATTTTTCCAGACATGAAGCAGGACATATACTTTAGAGTCCCCACTTAGCAAACAAATTTTGAAGAAGTCCAATCTTTCCAGATTGTGCTGTCATGTTTCACAAATATAATTACTGCATTGTCATCCCACATTAAGTTACTGATTTTATTACTGTTCTTCTCCATCACCTACATCTTGTCTCTGATTCATTTCTAACATACTCTCAGTTTTTTTTAGTCAACTCTCATGCTCCCTTCCTTCTCTCTAACATTTTCCTTTGAAATACTGGAAAAGGTTTCACAGGTGCAGTCTCTCTGTGGTCTTTATTACCAGAGGAACAAGAAGCTAAATCGCCTTGTGTTTCACAGGTAGTTTTTGTTGGACAAAACTTTTGTATTTCCTCCTTAGCATGCAATTCATCAAAAATTATTTTGTCCTTCCAGGTCCAGGAAATAATCCCTTGAAGACAGCTGGATACAGCAGTTTGAATCTCACACCCACATCTTGACATTGTTTGAATAGAGGAATGACTTTACTTCTCTTTTGCCTGGAGTACAATGAGTAATCATTCTCCACAAATGTCAAACAGTCTTGTCTCTCCTACATTTAGTGTTTTGTTCTTCTGCCACAGTTTTGTCAAAGTCAACTCTTTCTACCGGTAGGATTGCATCCTTACTATTCCTTATTATTAAAGGTCTAGGTTGCTTTCTTATAGCTAGATTTGAAGCATGCAAACAATATGCCTGTTCAACTAATAAGTCTTGCTACGACATACCAGTCCAGTTGCTTATTTGTGCTTTCATAAATTTAATGCAGTCTGTTCCTTCCAGCTTCTCTGGTATAGCTGAGAATCTCAAGTTTTCCCTATGTGCTCTGTCCTCAAATTCTATTATTTCTGAAACATCTCTTCCTGAGCAGTTTAATATTCAGCCAGCCTTTTCTTCATTCAACCTCTGATTTTTGCAACTTTATCATCTTATCTGAATATCTGTTTAAAGCTTCTTTCATTTGTTCCAGCCTTTTGTTGTTTGTGTTGATATACTCTACCAGTGTTTTGTTTATTTTAACCAGGTTTGTATGCATTTCTCTTATAACATCCTGCAGGTTACTGGAAGTCACGTCTGAAGGTTGTATTACTTTTTGCTGAACAGCTGCAGAACTCTCCCTAGTCAGTGTTTCTTCCTCACTTTTTGTAGCTGATTTTTCCACGTCTTCTGTATTTCTTTATTCCTGGCATCCAGGCAGTGTACTTACTAGCCAGTTAGTGAAATTCACCGATAAATACAAGTCTACTGGCCTCTACTGAGTTTCTGTTTTCACACTGGGAGAGGTAGAAACAAGCTGTTACTCAGTGTGCAGCCATATTGGAACTCCCAGCCCCATTCTATTTCTTTGTCTATAAAAGATTACAGTCTTTATTGTAGGTGTTCATGGCAGTGTATGTTTTGCATATCCAGGAAGAATCCAACTCTGTAATGGCAAGTTAATCTCTACATGTAATTACTCTTGGCTACCTGCTGCTAAGCTTGCTTCCTCCTAAGTACCTCTCCCCACCAAATTCTTAGGGATATGACAACAGTTATCCTGAAAAAAATCCAGTGCAGTCTGAGAGTGTGCCAACAGACAAGTAATATTATCAGCTCTAAAATGTTAGATGACTGAAGGCAAAAATACTGTTACTTAAGTCACACTTTTAATAGTCTTGTTAAATGGAAAGGTTTGTTACTTGTAAAACTAGCAATAAATGGTCAGTGACATGGATGCTGTTAGGAGCACCTATACTGTCACCTTAGTCAAAATACTTCCTGCTTGCTAGTGTACGAGTGTGTGCATGTATACGTGTATATATCCACCAACGCACATACAGGCGTGTGTACATCTGTATACATAAACACAGACACACAAATACAGAGACAAATTTATACAGAGTCATACACACACACACACACACACATATATATATATATATATGTATATATATATATATATATATATATATATGTATATATATATATATATATATATATATACACACACACACACATACATACAAATCTGTAAAACATAAGATATACAGCAAATACATTTTAAACTATTATAATCACATAATGACACATGCATTTATTTATTTAAATTATGTATTTCCATCCTGATAAGCGGGTAAGTGGTCTAGTCAACACAGCCATCTCAGTCACAACAGAGGCCCATTTGAGAAAAATTATGAGAATTCCAATACTAACAGTGAAGTACACCACTAAAACCATTATGTGCACTACATACATAGTTTTAATAAAATGCACGCATTATCACATATCCAGCATATACAAATTTGACAGACATTCAAGAATGCCTTGAACTGTAAGCCTGTCAGGAAGACATAGCAATGATGTGGTTTTACAACCACATGAATAAAAACTTAGATTATATATTGCATGCATACTTATGTACATTCATAGGAAAATATGGGGAAATATAAATAGTACATTTGCTTCAAATTTCAAATGGTAATCAGTGTGATTCTACTGTAGTCAAATATTCAGGAAAGGAGTGAAAGTGCCAAACATTTTACAGTACAGTGAAGGGAAAAAAAAATTTAGTTGGATGAAATCAGTATTATACAAACAGTTACTGTGTGATTCCTGAAGGGCATCAGCTAATGGGAAAATACTTTTAGTACAGTAACCAGATTCAGTTTCAAAGCTGGCTGACATTTTATTGAAAAGTTATAAGATTTTAATCTTCTAGAATATTAGGACATTTGCAGCTCAATGGGTTTATTTGCAAGATGCAACTGTCCAAAGCAATGTTGTCCTGTGAAATGAGGGAAACTGATTATAAAGGTATGGCTGCATGAGTACATGAACTAATAAGCAACACTATTGCAGACCATATGAAAAAAAGCATATTGCAACAAGTATGAAACAAAAACAAATGAAAGAAAATACAATTGCTTAGGCTGGCATAATCATTCCACAAAGTTTTACAACAAAAAGCACATACTAAAGAAGATGGAATTTCACTGCTGCAAAAGCTGCAGATCTGTGTGTGACTATATAGCATCTCTGGCTGAGGCTAAACCAGTCATCCAACTAATCTAACAGCCTAGGGGTGGGAGAAGGAAAATACAAAAGGACAAACTCTAAACTCTTAGCACTTCTGATAATAACCCACCCCACTGAAGTTTGTGAAATCTAACCTGCAGTATGCTAACAAGCTTCCCTGAAAACCCTGCCTCTGTGTGAACATGTGACTTACACAGCAGTAAAATGTAAAGTCCTCTAGCAAGAAACTGATTTTAGAATTGGTATACTGCCCCTTTAAGAAAAACAAAAAAAGTTTCCTGTATCTTTACAGAAATATTTTTGCCTTCATTTTTCCACTCGTTGCTGATTTCATTTATGTCCTTGTCCTGTTAACAGCAAGATGCAGACACTAAAGATACATAGCCATTTCATGTTATTCATCTGTGTGATTTTAATAAGAACCTGTGAAAATCTTCAGGAGTGATTTAATGCTGTCAGCTGGTTAGTTTAAGAGAATTGTCAGAAGTGCTATCACAAATATGTTTTCTAGGGCTGCTGATGGCTCAAAAAAGATGCAGTCTGTGATATTTTTTTAATTCTAAGAGCATAAATTCCATGGAGGGCAGGGAGCAGAAAGTTGTCAATGTTGAACAAATGATTTTATTATGATAACAGTTTCTTATAAAGGGAGGAGAGACCAGGAAAGTTGTCAATGTTGAAAAAATTATTTTATTATGACATCAATTACTTATAAATCTGTGTGTGTGTGTGTGAGAGAGAGAAAGAGTAAGTTTGGCAGAGAGCAAAGCTCTGCCTTTTAATTGTCCCTGATTTTTCAGAAAGTCTGTGATTTCCCTCATAAAGTGTTTCACGATTGATTAACGATTCCTTGTAAAGAATAAATGGCAAGTGTTTTCTAATTCCTGTTCTCTCTTACTGCTGTCACTTGTCTGTCTTTTCTCTCTGAAAGCTAAAAACAGTAAAATCTTCAGTGCTTTTCTCCCAGCAACCTTTCAGATTTACAGTTAATTCACTTGCAGTTCCTGTCGCTGCGTTAACTTTTTAAGTGAATTAAGGTTGTCTGTCTCTCATATGTCCAGTTTTGTAGAAGAGCTCTGATTTTGCCTGATACTTTTGCCTTGCCCCTCATGAAATTGTTCATTTTCTAGTAAATCACTGGGGATTATAGTCAGTCAGCAATAATAGTCATTAGAGTTCCGTTATTATTGTTCAGAAAATACTGAGGATGATGCATCTATTGTTCCATTAGTTTTTTAAGTGAATTAGTTGTCTGTCACTTTGAGCAGAAAATGAAGTCATTGAGGTATTATCTAATCATTTTTTTGTAGTCACCAGTGTGTAGGCTTTGATTCTTTCCACTTCCATTTGTCTACTGTGTGACACTGAGTAAGTTAATTAACCAGACAGTGTTTCTGGGTTGCCCCTGAAAAAGAAACAGTTTGTGTCTAGTGGGTTCTTATTCCAAAGACATGCTGTAAGTGAACTGGATACATGGCCGTAGGTGTGAGTGAGTGTTGTGCAACTTATTAACAAAGGTATCACATCTATATCCAAAGATGTTATTGTTGCACTGTATTCGGCATTCATCAAACCTGTCATTACATACAATGCCCTTCTGATATATACTTAACCAGGCACATCCAACAATTGGAAGGTCCACAGAATTTCCTCAATAAAATAATACAGGTTGTAAATAATGTGTCCTATGTAGACCACCTCAAAGTGCTATATTCTGTCTCCTACAGGCTGTTTAGGTGAGATCTATGCCTGGCACACAAGGCATTATTGGACCGTACCCTGATGGACCTCCTGCATGTCTGCAAAACAAAACAGCGCCAGAATTACCCATTCTAAAGACATAAACCTTGCCTCTGATATAAACAGGACATGCTGGAGAGACAAGTATGTATCCCAGTGACTATGCCTTCTCTGAAACAGACTCCTCATGCATGTGAAGCAGAATTTCTCTCTAACCAAATTCAAGTGTAACTTGAACAATTGGATGGGGAACAGGAAATTCCTCCCTGGTTTGGTAACTATGCCTCTAATGAACATAGGTAGCCTGTAAATATTTCATCTCCCAGGCCCCTGCTCATAAACGTTTCATCTCTCAAGCCACTGCTTACACTTATCAAAGGTATCAGAACTTGTCAGATATTTGGGATGCATGGCTGGGTTTAAAAAGGCCTCAGTGGTCATTGAATCCCTGCACTCATCACATAGCCATTAATTAGTGCTTCATTATATGCTGTTTTATTATGAATCCCACCATGCCCATTGTAGTTTAATGGCTTGCTATATCCACATTCATTAAATTTGAGTTTCAATGGAAGAGTTTTACTGCTACTCATGTTAAGTCTGTTTTCAGTGTTAGAGTTCTTTTTTTTTTTTTTTGCTTTGCTTAGCAAATAGCTGTCGATGTTTTTCCTGTAAAATTTGAAAGAAAAAAATAGTACGCCCTCTGACAAGTTTGAACAATGTTTTATGGTAATTAGGGAAAGACAGCCTAGAAATGGGATATTGGTATGGCGGGGGGGGGGGGCTGGTCCATTACCCTGCCTAGGGCCCTAGTTGACCATGATCAAGCCCTGGATGAGAGGGTATTGTTTCCTTGAAATCCACTAGGACTTTTATCATGTTGGCATTGTTAGTCTAACTCTGACTGTTTCACAGTCAACTGGGATGCAATCATTGTACAGGCTTGCTGCTTTGTGATCTCAGTAGTGGAGTAACTTTGGCTCAGTTGTTGTGTCTTTCAGCTTTTTCCCAGTTAGGGGTCGCCACAGCAGAACTCCGGTCTGCTGATTGGCAGTTGATTTTTATGTGCCGAGTTGCCAGCCCTGATGCACAACCTTCAACGAAGGTACGCCCATTCACGCATGTCTCCATGCAGAAGACGCTCTAGCTGAGAATCGAACCAGACAGCGTCTTACTGTGAGGCGACAATGCTACCGCAGCACCACCACCGTTGTAATTAATTCATTCTTTCATTCAGTCATTTACTCTTTTATGTATTTGTTTATTAAAAAATGATATAGGTTAGCATACCTCCTCAGCTGGAATATCGAGACAGTTAACATCCAAAAAATGTCAACAAAAAGTTGATGGTGACACATTTTGGCAGACTGATTTAACAAAGGCTCAGTGTTTCATAAAACCCATCCATTCAACTGGCCAGTATATTTGGAAGTCTCACAGCTATACTTTCTACGTATTAAAGAGTGTTTGGACCTGCTTTTTTGAAAAAAAAGCATTTCTTTGCGTTTGTGATATGTAAGTAAAACCAATCGCCTTTTTAAAAAAAATAGAAGTGGAAGTGTTCACACAGCCATACAACACCAACAAACTTCCTTTCAATCTGTTAATATCCTTTTTCATCCTCTGTAAGAAAACCATTTGCATAAGAAGTCATTGCTGCATGGCTTTTTTGTTTTTCATTAATTAATGTTTCTAGTTCAACAGCACGTGTGCCTACTTCTGGAAATGCCTCGTTACCTCTGTTGGAATAAGCCATTACTGGTTCACAGCCTAAGTTATACTTCAGCTTTTCTATAGCTTTGTTATGCACATCTGTCCATACATAAAAGCAATATTTGTTTTCTCATTGCGGAACTCATTGCTCTTTAACAATAACTCTCCCAAATTTTAAGTTGTTTCTATATGATGATGGCATGGTTATTTGGGTCTTAGGCAACTTACCCAAAGGTTTCAGCAAAATAAATAAACAAATAAATAAAAAAAAAAAACAGGCACAGCTTTGATAAGGTGTATAACACTTTTGACTACCAGTCAGTCTTTAGAAGATCAGACACTTCTTATTTGCTATACAGGAATGGTATAACATGGTCAAAGGTAGTTGTAAAATTTCTGAACCAAATACAAGTTGTCTTGAATCCATTCAGGCTTACTTGGAGGTCTGCTTGGATCCAGCATTACACTTCTTTTACTAAATACATAATACCATGATATTATTTTGTCACAGAACTGCAAATCTACTAACTATAGAAGCAATGAAGGCACATGGAAAGGAACTTTTAATTTCAGCCTTAGGCTGTACATTGTATGTCATATGGGCATCTTTTTGCAACTTCAAGACACTATAATTAATCAAAAGAAAACATGTAGATCCAATTAAATGTACACAGAAGAGGCAAGATCAATATCACACTCTTAGCAATGCAGAAAGATTCTACAAAACCTTCAGAGATATACTTCTCATTTGGTATTTGATTTAAGATTGATTAAGATTGTTTAATGTGGATAACTGCAGGTCATGCTACAGAACAGAACGCCGAAAGTTATAGGTCAGCTGTATCTACTAAGACTCCATGAAGACTCATGTGCCTTTCATTATCATTTGCATTCTAGGTGCAAAGGTTTAGAATTCTCTTCCCTGTTCAGTGCAGGAATTACACACTATAGACTAACTTTCTGGACAGCTAAGTATACTACTTCACACTGAAGAAGAGTGGAAATACAGTGGTGTAAAATACACAAATTCTACTCCATACAATGGCGAACTGATAGAGCAGTTGCTAAATGCAGAGATGGATCCAGCACTAGGGCCCACTGGTAAAGAGGCTGCCACAAAAAGTACAGTTTTGTACCTACCATAAATGTAGATGTTCGAGGATCCACATTGCTGCAGTCATAACTTGTGGGTAGTCCGCTGTCCTCGGTCGGCCCGAATACCAAAGAGTTAGGCTGGCGTCGGTCATGGGCGCCCGGAGCTGACGTCAGTACGTAGTAGTACTTAAGCGCATGACCGACGCCATATCCTCAGTCTTTCTTGCCCCAGATGTCAGAAGGCCTTAAAAGAAAAGGCCAGAGCCACAAAAGGGGAAAAACAATAATTATTCCCAGGGAACAATAACAACAAACAACAACAACAACAACCCCAAACCAAAGAGGGGAAGGAGGGAGGGAAAATAGGACTGCAGCAATGTGGATCCTCGAACATCTACATTTATAGTAGGTACAAAACTGTACTATGTTCTTTGTCTCACATTGCTGCAGTCATAACTTGTGGGTAGAATCCCAAAGCAAAGGAAAAGGGAGGCTGGCAAACTAAAAAGCATTAGGGGCTGCTAACATGCCCTGTAAGACTGCAGTGGCAAACCCAGCCCTGGACTTGGAGAAAAGAGGGAGATGGTAATGTTTAGTGAAAGTATGAACTGAACTCCAAGTAGCTGCTTCCAAAATATCCTTAGTAGCTACACCCCTCAAAAAAGCAGTAGAAGTGGCAGTAGCCCTAGTGGAATGAGGTCTGATCCCAGCAGGAACATCCTTCCCATGATGAGAATAACAAAAGCAATACAATTACCAATCCACTTTGAAACAGTCTGCTTTGAAACAGCTTTCCTTGTGAACCCAAAGCAAAAGAAACAAATAACTGTTGAGTCTGTCTGAACTCCTTAGTTCTACTCAAATAATAACGTAACTGCCTGTGTATATCCAAAGAATGCAAGATTTTTCCCCTTATTTTGGGGATCAGCATAAAAGGTAGGCAAATGGATAGACTGGTTCAAGGCCACATTAGAAATCACTTTTGGCATGAAAGTAGGGTTAGTACGCAAAGAAACTCTATCCTTATGGAATATAAGAAAGGGTTCAACTGCCATGAGAGCCTGCAATTCAGATACTCTTCTAGCAGAAGTAATGGCCAACAAAAAGGCAGTCTTCCAAGACAAAAACTTCAATTCAGACGTAGCTGCAGGTTCAAAAGGAGGCAAAGTAAGCTTCTCCAACACAAAATTGAGATCCCAGGAAGGAGTAGGAGCTCTACGTGGGGGTCTTATATTTTTAGCCCCTCTAAGAAATTGCTTAAACAAAGGGTGAGAAAATAAAGGAGGGTCACAATCATAGTGAGCAGAAATGGCTGCAGCATGAACCTTCACAGAGGAAAATGACAAACCCTTGTCCAGTAACTCAGTAAGGTACTGCAGTGTAAAACTCAAATTAGGTACCGAGACATCAAAGTCCTTTGTTGTGCTCCAAAGAAAAAATCTCTTCCATTTATCAGCATAAACTTTTCTAGTGCTGGGCCGCCTAGCTTCCAAAATGACATCTAAAACCTATTGAGGAAGCTGAGAACCCACAGGCTCTAAAACAGAATATGCCAGGCTGTTAGATGCAGGGACTGCACCCTGACATTGAGCAAATGACTGCTTGACTGGGACAACAAGTGAGGAAGCTGTGGCAAAGGCCAAGGAGGCTCCCGAATTAAACTCCTCAGCAGAGGATACCAGTGCTGTCGTGGCCAATTTGGTGCTATTAAAATCATGCAAGGCTTGTCCCACCTGACTTTCAAGAGTACCTTGATAAGGAGAGGCAGAGGAGGAAAAGCATAGACGTGAAGGTTGTTCCAACTGAAAGATAGATCCACTTTCCAAGCTTTTGGGTGAAACATCTTTGTGCAAAATTTTGGTAGTTGGAAATTTAGAGGAGAAGCGAACAGATCTATGTCTGGAGTTCCCCACGCCACTGTCAACTGTTGAAATACCTGAGGATCCAATTTCCACTCGTGGGGATCCACAATATGTCTGCTCAATACATCTGCTAGGGAGTTCTGTGCTCCTGGCAGAAACCGTGCTTGAAGAGTGATGTGCAAACCCAGAGCAGTCTCCCACAATATCATAGCTTGTCTGCAAAGAGGGTAAGAATGGGTCCCCCCCTGCTTGCTGATGTACCACATGACTGTAGTGTTGTCTGTTTGTATCAACACCTGTCCTGGTTGAAGTAGGCCCTTGAAAGCCATCAGGGCAAACTGGACTGCTAACATCTCCTTTATGTTGATATGCAAATGCTGTAGTTTGGGAGGCCACGTGTCTTGAATCCATTTCCCATTGAAGTGTGCTCCCCAAGCCAGGTCTGAGGCATCCATCATTAAGATCGGACTCGCCTCTGGTCGGGTCACAGAGAGTCCCTTGTTTAGGTGACATTCCTGTGCCCACCACAAGAATTCCTTCTGGATGCAAGGTATTATCGGAATGACAGTGTCCAAATCGTGGCAGTGTTGAGTCCATACACTTTTGAGATACCATTGTAGCTTCCGCATATGCAGTTTGGCATTGGGAAGTACCAGAATGCAAGATGCCATGAACCCCAAGGCTTGAAGGACTGTCCTTGCAGTCAGCCTGGACAGTACTGATAATTGCTGGAAGTATAGATGAAGAGTTCTTTGTTTGTCCGGGGTCAGAAAAGCCATCTGAGAGGCTGTATTCAGTCTCACACCCAGAAAGCACATGTCCTGAGAGGGTACTAGACTGGACTTTGTTTCGTTCACAGAATACCCTAGGCACCTTAAAACTGCCATTACATACTGTAGATGTTGAAGTAACTTGTCTTTGTCCTGAGCAAGAATCAGGCAATCGTCCAGATAAGGATAAATTTGTATTCCCCTCAGTCTTAAGAAAGCTATTACAGGAGCCAGAACCTTTGTGAACACCCTGGGCGCAGTAGATAAACCAAAGGGCAATGCAGAGAACTGATAATGAGAAGTACCAGCCCGAAAATGCAGGAATCTCCTGCAGCTGGGCCTGATAGGAATGTGAAGATAGGCCTCTTTGAGATCCAGGGTTACCATCCAGTGATCTTTGCCTAGCAGAGGCAGAAGTTGTTGTAATGTTAACATCTTGAACTTTGGAATGTCTAGGTATGTATTGAGAATGGACAAATCCAGAATTGGCCTCCAAGAGTTTCCTTTCTTTGGCACTAGGAATAGACGAGAATAAAACCCTAGGCCTTCTTCTGACGGAGGTACCACCTGGATTGCCCCCATCTGTAAAAGCAAAGAAATTTGTTCCTGAGCCTCCAGCCTTTGCTGAGGAGGTACATCTGGCATGCCTTTGAAAGGGGGAAAAGTGTGAAAATAAAACTTGTAGCCTTGATTTATTATGTCCAACACCCATTTGTCCTGGGTGACCAAATGCCAATTTTGTTTGAAAAGTGCCAACTTTCCTCCTAGAGGAGCTGCCAGAAAGGAAGGATCTGGCAGCTGAAGATACAGGTCATTGGGTCTGTTTACGAAAAGGCTGACCCCTGCCCTCACCAGAAGATTGTGCAGGAGAACTCCAAGTCCTAGGTCTGAAAGAACCCTGAGCGTGAGCCCTGCCCCTACCACGTCTAGACCTGCCCTTAGACTGAAAATCTGAAGAAGGGTAAGACCATCCTTTTGCAGGCCAATTCCTGCTAAACTTAGGGGGCTGCACTTGCAAAAATTCCTTAACTGTCTGCATAGACTTAGCTTTGTCTTCCATCTTTTTCAAAACTGATTCCACAGGGGAACCAAAAAGAACTTCAGATTGAAGGGGAGCATCCAAAATCCGAGCTTTAACATGCTTTGACAAATTTTGATCCTTAAGCCAGGCATGTCTACGAATAACTGAACCAGTAGCAGCTACCCTGGAAGAAGCCTGAAGGGCATCAAAGCCACACTGCAAGGAATGTTTACCCACTTGATCTGAAGCATGAACCAAGTCCTGCAATTCCTTACACTCTATACCCTCAGATAAAGCATCTACCTTAGACTTCAATTGACCTAACAGAAAGTTCTGATACTTCAGCATATGGAATTGGCAATTTAAAGCCCTCATAGCTAACGTAGAAGAGGTGTACACTTTTTTACCCCACCTATCCAACGCTCTAGAATCTTTATCCAAAGGAACTGGATTCTTAACCACAGAAGCCCTGACACCCTTAGGCCCTTGAATAATAGTTTCCGGGTCAGCTCTAGGGCTCTTATACAAATATTTGTGTGTCTCTGGAACTCTGTAATACCTGTCTGGCTTGACAGCCGCAGGGGGTAAAGAATCAGGATTAAGGGAAGCTTCAGAAAAAACATCCTGAACAACATCTAAAACAGGGGGAATAGCCAAAGGTCTATGTTGTGGCAAAAACAAAAATTCCCTAAGCCTCTTACGAGAATCTGAAAAATCCTGACCTTCCCACTTGAAATGCTCCCTCATGGAATGCAAGGTTTCAGAAAAGGAAAAATCCTCTGGAGGTGAAGCAGAAGGACAGGAATCCTCTGCATCCGAATCAGAATAAGGAGGAAAATCCTGAACATCCTCAGCTGAGGACTCAGAGTAATCTGAGGAATGTTCCATTCCCTCTAAATCTGTCTCTACCCTAGGCCTCTTCTCTGGAGGGGGCATAGCACCCCTGATCAAAGTAATCAAATCCTCTGCCATTTTCAACATATGTTTTTTAGGAACAGAGCCCGAAGAACCAGGGCTGTGGCCCGTACCAGAAATACCAGGTCTAGCCTTAGCAGGGCCTTTAGTGACTGAAGTAGAAGGCCGAATAACCTTTTGTAAGGATGGAACCACAGAAACTTGAGAAGCACCCTCGGCCTGACCTAACTCCTGAGAGGCCAACTCCTGCAAAAGTAAAGGTTCCCCCTGGGATTCAGCCGAGACCTCGGCTGGATCCACAGATTCAACCGTAGATTCCATAGAACCGGCGTCCGCAACGGACGACTCATCCGGTTTAGACCTTAAGGATTTATCCTTTCGCTTTTTTGCGGTAGCGGGCGTCGGAGGATCCGACGGCATGTTGTAGTTACACCGCTTACCAAAAACAAGCCTAGCACAGTCTAATCTGCGTTTAATGGTGCGCTTATTAAATTTAGCGCAAAAGCGACACCCGACTACGTCATGTTCAGGCCCTAAGCAAGGAATACAGAGAGAATGATAGTCCCTATGAGGTATCTGTTTCCCACAAGAAATACAATTATTAACTTTTTCTGACAACCGGATTAACTGAGGCAAGAAAAGACAAAAATTTCCCCAACGGGGTACTTAGCCCAACTTGGTCTTTGGTCTGAAACTCGAAAACTGAAAATTTCAGAACGCGCAAACGCTGCTTCTGCTTCGGACCATGCGGCAAGAAAGACTGAGGATATGGCGTCGGTCATGCGCTTAAGTACTACTACGTACTGACGTCAGCTCCGGGCGCCCATGACCGACGCCAGCCTAACTCTTTGGTATTCGGGCCGACCGAGGACAGCGGACTACCCACAAGTTATGACTGCAGCAATGTGAGACGAAGAACATCTTACATTTCTTCTTTAAGGACATACTCTGCATAAATAATTAAAGAAGAAATATAATGCATGCAGAGTGGATCGTTAATAGTGTCTGTGCATGCATTATAGTACGATGAAGCATACACATTTAAACTACAGACAGGCATGGGATTAGACTTGAGCATTGTTTATGGAAATCTGAAGAGGTGTGTGTGTGTGTGTGTGTGTGTGTGTGTGTGTGTGTGTGTGTGTGTGTGTGTGTGTGTGATGCCCCAGTTAGAAATGGCAGGTTGGTTAACTTATTCAGGCTGAAACCTTGTACCTGGAATGCAGGGATTCTAGAACCTGAATCCTCTACAGCACCCGCCAGTGCATTTTCAAAGACTGTTGAGTTTCTGTGCATTTTCAAGGAATGTTGTATTTCAAGGAGAGAGACATTTACTGTTGCTCATGCTTACTCTTGTTTTCAATGTGTTAACTGTTTTATTTAGCAAATGGCCATCATCAATGTTTGTACTATAAATGTTAAAAGGGGTGTTAATAACACAACAGGTAGCATACTTTCCTTTAGTGCACAATGTTGTGGGTTCTACTCCCACACCAAGTAGCTTGAGTGCTGATATTGCAGTGCTCCTTTTAAGAGGGATGGGGTGCTCCACTCCTGAATGTGTCCTCCTTTGGATGAGATGCCTAGTAGTGACTATGAATCTGATGCTGGTGTGACAGCCATTCACTATTGCAATATTACCAGCTTAACAATTTATGTAACCATAGGAAGTTTATTCTTCAAGGGCAGCAGGCACTGAATTTGTACGTGTAACACTGACATGTACACTTGTTTGCCAGCAGCAATCTCTTCATTAGTTATAGATATTTTTAATGTGGAATTATTCAGATGACTTTTACATCTGCAGAGATTATGTATATTGACTGATATTGATGGATTGTAATGACAGAAGTTTGAGTGGCCATTTGTGGTTGAAATGTTCTGCAATGGGTAGTTTTCTCATTATTGGGTCATACGTTTTCATTGTTTACTGGAAAAATGTTCAAACCTACAAATTTAAAACACTAACAAGTGGTACAGTATATACAAGAAGCATAATGTAATACAATCAGGATGGTGCATCAAAGAACACATGCATGTATGAATCACACAAAAAATGTGTTCGAGGGGCTTAAAGTTTGAAAACAGCCCAAAGGTAATAATCTGCCACTGGCCAGATGCAATTTTTTTTAATGTGGGTTTCAATACCATTTCAATGAATGTGACTTTCAAGTGCAGAGAAGCATACAACTCATGCTAAGTCTGCTTTTATTGTAGGACTCTATTGCTTTGTTTAGCAAATGGCTATCAATGTTTGTGCTATAAAATCTGAAATAAAAGTTTTGAATATCTCTAATCATTGTAGAAGTAAAGAAGAAAGTAGCATGCACACTGACAGTTTTGAACAGAGTTTATGGTAACTGGGGTGAAATAGCCAAGTTATGGGACATTGGAATGGCTGCTGCCTGTGGGGTGCTGCTCTTGGGACCCCCGATTCATTACCCTGCATAGGGACCCATTTGACTATGATCTGGCTCAGGTTGAATGAGAGGTCAAATGCATGCTTTTCAATGCCTATAACAACATTGAGTATTTGTGAATTATTTTCTTTACCTTAATACTGTTTAGCATATGGATCTCTATTTTCTTTATTTTTGTATATGTCTTTTGTCTTTTGACTTTTCCCGGTTAGGGGTCGCCACAGCAGAACTCCAGTCCACTAATGATTGGCAGTGGATTTTTACAGTGCTGAGGTGCCAGCCCGACACCCAGCCTTCAAAGAAGGCACACTCATTCACACACACACCTACCTGCATGTCTTTAATCATCACTCGACCATGGGGAGGACATGCAGACTCCACACATCTTGACTGAAAAAGGTATTAGTGGTCTAATTCACATTACCTGGAAAATACATAAAATTGTGGTAAACCTTTATTTTAATAATGTACTACAGCTTGTCAGACTAAGCAAATGCCTGTCATCGTTTGCATCATTTGGAGGAGCTACATCCTAAAGTGCTTTGTGTTAGGATCAAGCAGGATGCCTTTCTGAGAAAAAATAAAACTGCACAAGTGAAGTTTACCTTTGTCAGACTTGCATTTCTATCTGTTTAGGGTAAGTCGTTAGTGTTTTATGCTCTAAAATCCCTTTTTGTAAAGTTTATTGTGCTCTGTTTTGTTCTTTCTATAAACTGTTATATCATCACTGACTTTTTTATCATGTAGTACACCTTGCATGACTGACAGAAAGAGATTCTAGACAATTTCTCCAGATGTAAGCTCATTTTCCCTTAGATAGATGTTTGTCAGTCAAGTAATTGTGAGTCATCTCTGAAGAAGGAGCTCAAACTGCTGATAGCAAAGCTTGAGATTATTGAACACATATGACCCAGTCGGCGTAGTGATTGTGTCTTCTACTGCTGTCAGATGACTCTTATATCCATACAATTCCTCATCTCATTTGGACTTTTATGTTCATGTTGTGTCACAATCAGAGAATTCCAAAGGAATACTCTACTTTCATTAATTCATTCTCTGCCCTTTATCATGAAGGGGGCCACATCTTTGCTGTTGTTTAGCAGGTTTGATTGACTAATGTATGCAAATCATGACCTTGTGATTTTTCGTATTCCTTCAGGCATTTCAATGTATCTAACAGTAGTGAACATCGGCTTGCTATTTATCATTAACTCCTGCATGTTTTGATATCTGTGTCAGAGATGGCAATGTGGTAGAAGGGTAAATCAAAACAGAGATCTTTCCATTTTCTACCACATTGTTATCTCTTACACAGATATCAAAACATGGAAGTGTTAATGATAAATAGCAAGTCAACATTCACTACTGTGAAAGAATAGGAAAAAGCACAATTTTCACTTCTGAAATTAATTTATTATATGCATTTACACAGTCATAACTATCACAATAGTCATTGTTCTTTGGTGATCTGATTCATTTTGTGTGATGTCTTCAACTTTTTCAAGACTCTAAGAAGTGTGGAAAGCCCTGAACTGTGAGAAATGAACTTGTCATCAAAAAGGGAAGGAAAAAAAGCTTCCAAGGCATCCTTTGAAATCTACCGAAAAATAAGTATTTTTATTTACTGTACTGCATTTTTAAACTGTGTATTATTGAATTGCCATCCATTTTAATTGTTTTTAGCCATTTTAGCTGTTTTGCTGTTTCACTGTTTGAGACAGTTTTTTCTGCACTTTGTATTTTCTAGTACTTGTGTGTTTTATAGCATAGGCTAGATTCAGATTTGCTGAATCTAGCCTGTTTGACATTATCTGAGCACTAAATCTATCCATCTTACATTAACAAGGCCCCCTGCACCCTTGTGGCAGAAGAGTGTAGCAAAGGACCCATCTGAGTTGGAGATTGTTGAAAAAAGGCTCAGTATTGAGCATTTTCATTGGCCAGTTTGTTTGAAAATTGCTTAACTTGTTTTAAAAAAAGGGTTGTCATGGTTGCTACATAAGCCCTGCATTTGCATGGGTTTGTACCCATTTTAACACAGCCCCACAGAGTTTGGGGACCAGTCACTGCTCTACTATCTTCATCTGAGCAATCTGAGGCATATGTTTGCGCATAGCACACCTTTGCACAGCACTGGGCAGTGAAGGTAACCACTGGCAATTATAAACGCAAAAGCTAAAGCAGATTTACTTTCCCCTTAGAAGCTGTCTTGCCTGAAGTTCAGATACCCTTCTTGCTGAAGTGATTGCCAGCAGGAAAGCAGTCTTCCATGATAAGTATTGCAATTCTGCTGTTGCTGCTGGTTCGAAAGGAGGAAGTGTCAATTTTTCTAGCACAAAGTTCAAGTCCCATGCTGGTAATGGTGGCTTCCTAGGAGGCTTTACATTTTTAATTCCTCTCAGAAACTGCCTGAGCAGAGGATGTGAGAAGACAGGAGGATCCAAGTCGTATTCTGCTGAAATAGCTGATGCATGAATCTTGATGGAGGAATAGGACAGGCCTGTGTGGAAGAGCTCTGCCAAGTATTCCAGAATGTTGGCTATGTTTACCAGTGACACATCTTCTCCTTTTGCAGTACTCCAAATGAGATATCTTTTCCATTTTGCTGAATAATTTTTTCTTGTTGAGGGTCTGCGAGCCTCAAGGATAATGTCTTTAACCCTTTGGGATAAATTTGGGTTAATTGGTCTTATGCAATGTTCCAGGCAGTCAGCTGCAGAGTTTTCAGGTTTGGATGCAGATTGTTGTAGTTGTTCTGTGTTAACAGCAAGGGAACCAGGGGTAGTGGCCATATTTGTTCCCGAGACATGCTCCTCAGTAATGGGTACTAATGTTGCCTTGGCCAGTCTGGAGCTATCAGAATGATCCTTGGACGGTCCTCTTTGATCTTCAATAGCACCCTGTGCATCAAAGGAAGTGGTGGGAATGCATATGCTGTCAGGTTTTTCCAACTGAAGGATAGGGAGTCCACCTTCCAAGCAAGTGGGTGGTACGTCCTTGTGCAGAATTTCTTTAGTTGGTGATTGCGTGGGGATGCAAATAAGTCTATTTCTGGGAGTCCCCATTTTCTTGTAATGGTTTTGAAGATGTCCGGATGCAGCATACATTCGTGGGCATCCGTGGTAGTCCTGCTTAACATGTCTGCTAGGATGTTTTCTTTTCCTGGTACAAAAATTGCTTTTAACTGAATGTTGTAGCTCAGGGCCACATTCCAGAGATCCAGTGCCATCTGGCAAAGAGGATACGAATGTGTGCCTCCCTGTTTGTTGATGTACCACATAACTGTGGTGTTGTCTGTCCTTATCATCAATAGACCTTGTTGAAGGAATGGTCTGAATGCCTGAATTGCCAGTTTTACTGCCAGCATTTCCTTTAGATTTATGTGTAGGTGCAGCTGGTTTTGAGACCATAAGCCTTGTATGCACTTGTCCAGCATGTGTGCCCCCCAACCGAGGTCTGAGGCATCTGTTGTGATGGTTTGGCTTGGTTGAGTACTGTGAAAGGGCAATCCTGTGTTTGATTGACAAGCCTGAGCCCACCATAGGAATTCTTGCTTCAGGCATGGAATAATGGGAATCTGGGTTTCCAAGCTGTGCTTGTGTTGAGACCATAAATTCCTTAGGTACCACTGTAGTTTTCTCATATGCAGTCTGGCATGAGGAACCAATATTATGCAGGATGCCATGAAGCCCAAGGCTTGCAGTATTTTTCTTGCTGTCAGATGGTTCTGCTTTGTTAAAGCCAAGAAGTAGAGAGGTAGCTGCTCCTGTTTTTCTACTGTTAGGAATGCCATTTGCCTTGATGTGTCCAACTCTGCACCCAAAAAGGTTACTCTCTGGGATGGTATCAGTCTTGACTTTTTTATATTGACTGTGTATCCCAGGGCTTGTAGCAGATAAATGACCCTTTGTAAATCTTCTGCTAGCTTGCTTTTGTTGTCCACTTGTATCAGGCAGTCGTCCAGGTAGGGGTAGATTTGGATTCCCTGAAGCCTGCAGTGAGCAATTACTGATGCCAGGCATTTCGTGAACACTCTGGGCAGTAGATAAGCCAAAGGGCAATGCTGAGAATTGATAATGCTCTGATCCTGCAAGAAATCTGAGGTATCTTCTGCAGTTTGGTCGTATGGGGACGTGCAGGTATGCCTCCTTGAGATCTAGAGTCACCAGCCAAGACTCCTTGCCCAGCATGGGAAGAAGCTGCTGTAGGGTCAGCATTTTGAATTTTGGAACAATGAGGAATGTGTTTAAAGCGGACAAGTCGAGAATAGGTCTCCATTTGCTTTCTTTTCTTGGTACCAGGAAGAGTCTGGAGTAAAATCCTTCCCTTGCTCCATAGATGGTACCTTTTCTACAGCTCTCATCCTTAATAATTGGGATATTTGTTTTAGTGCTTCTGTCTTTTGATTTGGAGGTAGGTTTGGCATTCCTCTCTTCCCTGGTAGAGTATGGAAGTGAAACCTGTAACCTTGGTCTATTATCTGTAAAATCCACTTGTCTCTTGTGATGTAATGCCAGTTTGTTGTAAATAAGGCTAGCTTCCGCCTAAGGGTGCTTGCAGTTGTTCCCTGGTAGGCGGTGCCAGAGCCAAGTCACTGTGATTGACCTGTAGTTGTGGTGGTGGCTGTGTCTGTGGCTGTGCCTCGCTGGTTGTTGCCCTGCCACTGACGTCCTCTGTAGGCACCCCTGGATTGGCTTCTGCCTCTTGAACGCCTATTCCTGCCTCTCTGAGTTCTGGAGGAGTCTGGAAAGGACCAATTCTTGGAGGGCCAATTCCTGCTAAACCTCGGAGGTTGGACCTGTAAGAAATCTTTCACTGTTTGGACAGATTTTGCCTTCTCTTCCATCTTCTTCAGCACTTGTTGTGCAGGAGAGCCAAACAAATTGATCTTATCCATAGGAGCATCTAATAGTTTTGATTTGACATGGTCTGGTAAGGCCTGTTCTTTTAGCCATGCATGCCTTCTGATGACTGTGCCAGTCATGGCTGATCTAAAGGAAGCCTCCAGTGCATCACAGCCGCATTTTAGGGAATGGTTACTGACTTGTTGAATGTTATGTACCATTTCCTGCACATATTTTTTGTCTACTGTTTCATCTGAGGACACTTTTTTGGTTAACTGGTCTAGCAAAAATTCTTGATACTGCATCATGTGAAATTGACAGTTCAAGGCCCTAGCTGAAAGAGTAGCAGAAGTGTAAACTTTTTTACCCCATCTCTCTAAGGATCTGGATTCCCTTTCAGAGGGGAGGGGGTTTTTGGCAGAGGTGGCTGCTACAGCCTTAGGTCCTTGGGAGATGGTCTCTGGATCTGCAAGGGGAGCCTTATACAAGTGGTAATGTGTGTCCGGGACCCTGTAATATCTATCGGGCTTAACAGGGGCCGGAGGCAGAGAATCAGGAGCAGTGCAAGCATCATTAAATGCATCATCTCATCTACAACAGAAAGAACTGGAGGTATGGCTAAAGGCCTATGTTGTGGTAAATGCAGAAAAGTTCTAAGCCTTTTTCTGGAATCTGAAAAATCCTGGCCCTGCCACTGAAATTGTTCCCTCATAGCATGCAGGGTTTCCCCAAAGGAAAATTCCTCAGGCGGAGAGGCAGAAGGGATGGACTCTTCACCATCAGAGTCTTCATAAGGGGAGTATGGAGCATCTGGAGGGTCTGTATCATTTGAGTCATCAGAGGAATCATCTGTAGACACTGGCTCAGGGGGCTCTGCTCTAGGCTCTGCTCTAAGACTCCATGAAGACTCATGTGCCTTTCATTATCATTTGCATTCTAGGTGCAAAGGTTTAGAATTCTCTTCCCTGTTCAGTGCAGGAATTACACACTATAGACTAACTTTCTGGACAGCTAAGTATACTACTTCACACTGAAGAAGAGTGGAAATACAGTGGTGTAAAATACACAAATTCTACTCCATACAATGGCGAACTGATAGAGCAGTTGCTAAATGCAGAGATGGATCCAGCACTAGGGCCCACTGGTAAAGAGGCTGCCACAAAAAGTACAGTTTTGTACCTACCATAAATGTAGATGTTCGAGGATCCACATTGCTGCAGTCATAACTTGTGGGTAGTCCGCTGTCCTCGGTCGGCCCGAATACCAAAGAGTTAGGCTGGCGTCGGTCATGGGCGCCCGGAGCTGACGTCAGTACGTAGTAGTACTTAAGCGCATGACCGACGCCATATCCTCAGTCTTTCTTGCCCCAGATGTCAGAAGGCCTTAAAAAGAAAAGGCCAGAGCCACAAAAGGGGAAAAACAATAATTATTCCCAGGGAACAATAACAACAAACAACAACAACAACAACCCCAAACCAAAGAGGGGAAGGAGGGAGGGAAAATAGGACTGCAGCAATGTGGATCCTCGAACATCTACATTTATAGTAGGTACAAAACTGTACTATGTTCTTTGTCTCACATTGCTGCAGTCATAACTTGTGGGTAGAATCCCAAAGCAAAGGAAAAGGGAGGCTGGCAAACTAAAAAGCATTAGGGGCTGCTAACATGCCCTGTAAGACTGCAGTGGCAAACCCAGCCCTGGACTTGGAGAAAAGAGGGAGATGGTAATGTTTAGTGAAAGTATGAACTGAACTCCAAGTAGCTGCTTCCAAAATATCCTTAGTAGCTACACCCCTCAAAAAAGCAGTAGAAGTGGCAGTAGCCCTAGTGGAATGAGGTCTGATCCCAGCAGGAACATCCTTCCCATGATGAGAATAACAAAAAGCAATACAATTACCAATCCACTTTGAAACAGTCTGCTTTGAAACAGCTTTCCCTTGTGAACCCAAAGCAAAAGAAACAAATAACTGTTGAGTCTGTCTGAACTCCTTAGTTCTACTCAAATAATAACGTAACTGCCTGTGTATATCCAAAGAATGCAAGATTTTTTCCCCCTTATTTTGGGGATCAGCATAAAAGGTAGGCAAATGGATAGACTGGTTCAAGGCCACATTAGAAATCACTTTTGGCATGAAAGTAGGGTTAGTACGCAAAGAAACTCTATCCTTATGGAATATAAGAAAGGGTTCAACTGCCATGAGAGCCTGCAATTCAGATACTCTTCTAGCAGAAGTAATGGCCAACAAAAAGGCAGTCTTCCAAGACAAAAACTTCAATTCAGACGTAGCTGCAGGTTCAAAAGGAGGCAAAGTAAGCTTCTCCAACACAAAATTGAGATCCCAGGAAGGAGTAGGAGCTCTACGTGGGGGTCTTATATTTTTAGCCCCTCTAAGAAATTGCATAAACAAAGGGTGAGAAAATAAAGGAGGGTCACAATCATAGTGAGCAGAAATGGCTGCAGCATGAACCTTCACAGAGGAAAATGACAAACCCTTGTCCAGTAACTCAGTAAGGTACTGCAGTGTAAAACTCAAATTAGGTACTGAGACATCAAAGTCCTTTGTTGTGCTCCAAAGAAAAAATCTCTTCCATTTATCAGCATAAACTTTTCTAGTGCTGGGCCTAGCTTCCAAAATGACATCTAAAACCTATTGAGGAAGCTGAGAACCCACAGGCTCTAAAACAGAATATGCCAGGCTGTTAGATGCAGGGACTGCACCCTGACATTGAGCAAATGACTGCTTGACTGGGACAACAAGTGAGGAAGCTGTGGCAAAGGCCAAGGAGGCTCCCGAATTAAACTCCTCAGCAGAGGATACCAGTGCTGTCGTGGCCAATTTGGTGCTATTAAAATCATGCAAGGCTTGACCCACCTGACTTTCAAGAGTACCTTGATAAGGAGAGGCAGAGGAGGAAAAGCATAGACGTGAAGGTTGTTCCAACTGAAAGATAGATCCACTTTCCAAGCTTTTGGGTGAAACATCTTTGTGCAAAATTTTGGTAGTTGGAAATTTAGAGGAGAAGCGAACAGATCTATGTCTGGAGTTCCCCAAGCCACTGTCAACTGTTGAAATACCTGAGGATCCAATTTCCACTCGTGGGGATCCACAATATGTCTGCTCAATACATCTGCTAGGGAGTTCTGTGCTCCTGGCAGAAACCGTGCTTGAAGAGTGATGTGCAAACCCAGAGCAGTCTCCCACAATATCATAGCTTGTCTGCAAAGAGGGTAAGAATGGGTCCCCCCCTGCTTGTTGATGTACCACATGACTGTAGTGTTGTCTGTTTGTATCAACACCTGTCCTGGTTGAAGTAGGCCCTTGAAAGCCATCAGGGCAAACTGGACTGCTAACATCTCCTTTATGTTGATATGCAAATGCTGTAGTTTGGGAGGCCACGTGTCTTGAATCCATTTCCCATTGAAGTGTGCTCCCCAAGCCAGGTCTGAGGCATCCATCATTAAGATCGGACTCGCCTCTGGTCGGGTCACAGAGAGTCCCTTGTTTAGGTGACATTCCTGTGCCCACCACAAGAATTCCTTCTGGATGCAAGGTATTATCGGAATGACAGTGTCCAAATCGTGGCAGTGTTGAGTCCATACACTTTTGAGATACCATTGTAGCTTCCGCATATGCAGTTTGGCATTGGGAAGTACCAGAATGCAAGATGCCATGAACCCCAAGGCTTGAAGGACTGTCCTTGCAGTCAGCCTGGACAGTACTGATAATTGCTGGAAGTATAGATGAAGAGTTCTTTGTTTGTCCGGGGTCAGAAAAGCCATCTGAGAGGCTGTATTCAGTCTCACACCCAGAAAGCACATGTCCTGAGAGGGTACTAGACTGGACTTTGTTTCGTTCACAGAATACCCTAGGCACCTTAAAACTGCCATTACATACTGTAGATGTTGAAGTAACTTGTCTTTGTCCTGAGCAAGAATCAGGCAATCGTCCAGATAAGGATAAATTTGTATTCCCCTCAGTCTTAAGAAAGCTATTACAGGAGCCAGAACCTTTGTGAACACCCTGGGCGCAGTAGATAAACCAAAGGGCAATGCAGAGAACTGATAATGAGAAGTACCAGCCCGAAAATGCAGGAATCTCCTGCAGCTGGGCCTGATAGGAATGTGAAGATAGGCCTCTTTGAGATCCAGGGTTACCATCCAGTGATCTTTGCCTAGCAGAGGCAGAAGTTGTTGTAATGTTAACATCTTGAACTTTGGAATGTCTAGGTATGTATTGAGAATGGACAAATCCAGAATTGGCCTCCAAGAGTTTCCTTTCTTTGGCACTAGGAATAGACGAGAATAAAACCCTAGGCCTTCTTCTGACGGAGGTACCACCTGGATTGCCCCCATCTGTAAAAGCAAAGAAATTTGTTCCTGAGCCTCCAGCCTTTGCTGAGGAGGTACATCTGGCATGCCTTTGAAAGGGGGAAAAGTGTGAAAATAAAACTTGTAGCCTTGATTTATTATGTCCAACACCCATTTGTCCTGGGTGACCAAATGCCAATTTTGTTTGAAAAGTGCCAACTTTCCTCCTAGAGGAGCTGCCAGAAAGGAAGGATCTGGCAGCTGAAGATACAGGTCATTGGGTCTGTTTACGAAAAGGCTGACCCCTGCCCTCACCAGAAGATTGTGCAGGAGAACTCCAAGTCCTAGGTCTGAAAGAACCCTGAGCGTGAGCCCTGCCCCTAACACGTCTAGACCTGCCCTTAGACTGAAAATCTGAAGAAGGGTAAGACCATCCTTTTGCAGGCCAATTCCTGCTAAACTTAGGGGGCTGCACTTGCAAAAATTCCTTAACTGTCTGCATAGACTTAGCTTTGTCTTCCATCTTTTTCAAAACTGACTCCACAGGGGAACCAAAAAGAACTTCAGATTGAAGGGGAGCATCCAAAATCCGAGCTTTAACATGCTTTGACAAATTTTGATCCTTAAGCCAGGCATGTCTACGAATAACTGAACCAGTAGCAGCTACCCTGGAAGAAGCCTGAAGGGCATCAAAGCCACACTGCAAGGAATGTTTACCCACTTGATCTGAAGCATGAACCAAGTCCTGCAATTCCTTACACTCTATACCCTCAGATAAAGCATCTACCTTAGACTTCAATTGACCTAACAGAAAGTTCTGATACTTCAGCATATGGAATTGGCAATTTAAAGCCCTCATAGCTAACGTAGAAGAGGTGTACACTTTTTTACCCCACCTATCCAACGCTCTAGAATCTTTATCCAAAGGAACTGGATTCTTAACCACAGAAGCCCTGACACCCTTAGGCCCTTGAATAATAGTTTCTGGGTCAGCTCTAGGGCTCTTATACAAATATTTGTGTGTCTCTGGAACTCTGTAATACCTGTCTGGCTTGACAGGGGCAGGGGGTAAAGAATCAGGATTAAGGGAAGCTTCAGAAAAAACATCCTGAACAACATCTAAAACAGGGGGAATAGCCAAAGGTCTATGTTGTGGCAAACCAAAATTCCCTAAGCCTCTTACGAGAATCTGAAAAATCCTGACCTTCCCACTTGAAATGCTCCCTCATGGAATGCAAGGTTTCAGAAAAGGAAAAATCCTCTGGAGGTGAAGCAGAAGGACAGGAATCCTCTGCATCCGAATCAGAATAAGGAGGAAAATCCTGAACATCCTCAGCTGAGGACTCAGAGTAATCTGAGGAATGTTCCATTCCCTCTAAATCTGTCTCTACCCTAGGCCTCTTCTCTGGAGGGGGCATAGCACCCCTGATCAAAGTAATCAAATCCTCTGCCATTTTCAACATATGTTTTTTAGGAACAGAGCCCGAAGAACCAGGGCTGTGGCCCGTACCAGAAATACCAGGTCTAGCCTTAGCAGGGCCTTTAGTGACTGAAGTAGAAGGCCGAATAACCTTTGTAAGGATGGAACCACAGAAACTTGAGAAGCACCCTCGGCCTGACCTAACTCCTGAGAGGCCAACTCCTGCAAAAGTAAAGGTTCCCCTGGGATTCAGCGAGACCTCGGCTGGATCCACAGATTCAACCGTAGATTCCATAGAACCGGCGTCCGCAACGGACGACTCATCCGTTTAGACCTTAAGGATTTATCCTTTCGCTTTTTCGGTAGCGGGCGCCGGAGGATCCGACGGCATGTTGTAGTTACACCGCTTACCAAAAACAAGCCTAGCACAGTCTAATCTGCGTTTAATGGTGCGCTTATTAAATTTAGCGCAAAAGCGACACCCGACTACGTCGTGTTCAGGCCCTAAGCAAGGAATACAGAGAGAATGATAGTCCCTATGAGGTATCTGTTTCCCACAAGAAATACAATTATTAACTTTTTCTGACAACCGGATTAACTGAGGCAAGAAAAGACAAAAATTTCCCCAACGGGGTACTTAGCCCAACTTGGTCTTTGGTCTGAAACTCGAAAACTGAAAATTTCAGAACGCGCAAACGCTGCTTCTGCTTCGGACCATGCGGCAAGAAAGACTGAGGATATGGCGTCGGTCATGCGCTTAAGTACTACTACGTACTGACGTCAGCTCCGGGCCCATGACCGACGCCAGCCTAACTCTTTGGTATTCGGGCCGACCGAGGACAGCGGACTACCCACAAGTTATGACTGCAGCAATGTGAGACGAAGAACATCTTACATTTCTTCTTTAAGGACATACTCTGCATAAATAATTAAAGAAGAAATATAATGCATGCAGAGTGGATCGTTAATAGTGTCTGTGCATGCATTATAGTACGATGAAGCATACACATTTAAACTACAGACAGGCATGGGATTAGACTTGAGCATTGTTTTTGGAAATCTGAAGAGGTGTGTGTGTGTGTGTGTGTGTGTGTGTGTGTGTGATGCCCCAGTTAGAAATGGCAGGTTGGTTAACTTATTCAGGCTGAAACCTTGTACCTGGAATGCAGGGATTCTAGAACCTGAATCCTCTACAGCACCCGCCAGTGCATTTTCAAAGACTGTTGAGTTTCTGTGCATTTTCAAGGAATGTTGTATTTCAAGGAGAGAGACATTTACTGTTGCTCATGCTTACTCTTGTTTTCAATGTGTTAACTGTTTTATTTAGCAAATGGCCATCATCAATGTTTGTACTATAAATGTTAAAAGGGGTGTTAATAACACAACAGGTAGCATACTTTCCTTTAGTGCACAATGTTGTGGGTTCTACTCCACACCAAGTAGCTTGAGTGCTGATATTGCAGTGCTCCTTTTAAGAGGGATGGGGTGCTCCACTCCTGAATGTGTCCTCCTTTGGATGAGATGCCTAGTAGTGACTATGAATCTGATGCTGGTGTGACAGCCATTCACTATTGCAATATTACCAGCTTAACAATTTATGTAACCATAGGAAGTTTATTCTTCAAGGGCAGCAGGCACTGAATTTGTACGTGTAACACTGACATGTACACTTGTTTGCCAGCAGCAATCTCTTCATTAGTTATAGATATTTTTAATGTGGAATTATTCAGATGACTTTTACATCTGCAGAGATTATGTATATTGACTGATATTGATGGATTGTAATGACAGAAGTTTGAGTGGCCATTTGTGGTTGAAATGTTCTGCAATGGGTAGTTTTCTCATTATTGGGTCATACGTTTTCATTGTTTACTGGAAAAATGTTCAAACCTACAAATTTAAAACATTAACAAGTGGTACAGTATATACAAGAAGCATAATGTAATACAATCAGGATGGTGCATCAAAGAACACATGCATGTATGAATCACACAAAAAATGTGTTCGAGGGGCTTAAAGTTTGAAAACAGCCCAAAGGTAATAATCTGCCACTGGCCAGATGCAATTTTTTTTAATGTGGGTTTCAATACCATTTCAATGAATGTGACTTTCAAGTGCAGAGAAGCATACAACTCATGCTAAGTCTGCTTTTATTGTAGGACTCTATTGCTTTGTTTAGCAAATGGCTATCAATGTTTGTGCTATAAAATCTGAAATAAAAGTTTTGAATATCTCTAATCATTGTAGAAGTAAAGAAGAAAGTAGCATGCACACTGACAGTTTTGAACAGAGTTTATGGTAACTGGGGTGAAATAGCCAAGTTATGGGACATTGGAATGGCTGCTGCCTGTGGGTGCTGCTCTTGGGACCCCCGATTCATTACCCTGCATAGGGACCCATTTGACTATGATCTGGCTCAGGTTGAATGAGAGGTCAAATGCATGCTTTTCAATGCCTATAACAACATTGAGTATTTGTGAATTATTTTCTTTACCTTAATACTGTTTAGCATATGGATCTCTATTTTCTTTATTTTTGTATATGTCTTTTGTCTTTTGACTTTTCCCGGTTAGGGGTCGCCACAGCAGAACTCCAGTCCACTAATGATTGGCAGTGGATTTTACAGTGCTGAGGTGCCAGCCCGACACCCAGCCTTCAAAGAAGGCACACTCATTCACACACACACCTACCTGCATGTCTTTAATCATCACTCGACCATGGGGAGGACATGCAGACTCCACACATCTTGACTGAAAAAGGTATTAGTGGTCTAATTCACATTACCTGGAAAATACATAAAATTGTGGTAAACCTTTATTTTAATAATGTACTACAGCTTGTCAGACTAAGCAAATGCCTGTCATCGTTTGCATCATTTGGAGGAGCTACATCCTAAAGTGCTTTGTGTTAGGATCAAGCAGGATGCCTTTCTGAGAAAAAATAAAACTGCACAAGTGAAGTTTACCTTTGTCAGACTTGCATTTCTATCTGTTTAGGGTAAGTCGTTAGTGTTTTATGCTCTAAAATCCCTTTTTGTAAAGTTTATTGTGCTCTGTTTTGTTCTTTCTATAAACTGTTATATCATCACTGACTTTTTTATCATGTAGTACACCTTGCATGACTGACAGAAAGAGATTCTAGACAATTTCTCCAGATGTAAGCTCATTTTCCCTTAGATAGATGTTTGTCAGTCAAGTAATTGTGAGTCATCTCTGAAGAAGGAGCTCAAACTGCTGATAGCAAAGCTTGAGATTATTGAACACATATGACCCAGTCGTAGTGATTGTGTCTTCTACTGCTGTCAGATGACTCTTATATCCATACAATTCCTCATCTCATTTGGACTTTTATGTTCATGTTGTGTCACAATCAGAGAATTCCAAAGGAATACTCTACTTTCATTAATTCATTCTCTGCCCTTTATCATGAAGGGGACACATCTTTGCTGTTGTTTAGCAGGTTTGATTGACTAATGTATGCAAATCATGACCTTGTGATTTTTCGTATTCCTTCAGGCATTTCAATGTATCTAACAGTAGTGAACATCGGCTTGCTATTTATCATTAACTCCTGCATGTTTTGATATCTGTGTCAGAGATGGCAATGTGGTAGAAGGGTAAATCAAAACAGAGATCTTTCCATTTTCTACCACATTGTTATCTCTTACACAGATATCAAAACATGGAAGTGTTAATGATAAATAGCAAGTCAACATTCACTACTGTGAAAGAATAGGAAAAAGCACAATTTTCACTCTGAAATTAATTTATTATATGCATTTACACAGTCATAACTATCACAATAGTCATTGTTCTTTGGTGATCTGATTCATTTTGTGTGATGTCTTCAACTTTTCAAGACTCTAAGAAGTGTGGAAAGCCCTGAACTGTGAGAAATGAACTTGTCATCAAAAAGGGAAGGAAAAAAAGCTTCCAAGGCATCCTTTGAAATCTACCGAAAAATAAGTATTTTTATTTACTGTACTGCATTTTTAAACTGTGTATTATTGAATTGCCATCCATTTTAATTGTTTTTAGCCATTTTAGCTGTTTTGCTGTTTCACTGTTTGAGACTGTTTTTTCTGCACTTTGTATTTTCTAGTACTTGTGTGTTTTATAGCATAGGCTAGATTCAGATTTGCTGAATCTAGCCTGTTTGACATTATCTGAGCACTAAATCTATCCATCTTACATTAACAAGGCCCCCTGCACCCTTGTGGCAGAAGAGTGTAGCAAAGGACCCATCTGAGTTGGAGATTGTTGAAAAAAGGCTCAGTATTGAGCATTTTCATTGGCCAGTTTGTTTGAAAATTGCTTAACTTGTTTTAAAAAAAGGGTTGTCATGGTTGCTACATAAGCCCTGCATTTGCATGGGTTTGTACCCATTTTAACACAGCCCCACAGAGTTTGGGGACCAGTCACTGCTCTACTATCTTCATCTGAGCAATCTGAGGCATATGTTTGCGCATAGCACACCTTTGCACAGCACTGGGCAGTGAAGGTAACCACTGGCAATTATAAACGCAAAAGCTAAAGCAGATTTACTTTCCCCTTAGAAGCTGTCCATGCTCCAACTGAGGAGTCCCTTAAATTGTGCTTAGCTGCTTGGAGAGCACTTCAGCTGGGCTTTTTACAGCATTTGCCACTTTAAATGGAATCTCCTAATCTCTAATAGTCTCATACCCCTTCAGAGCTCCAATAATACAGACCCAGCATTAAGCCCCCAATTAAACCACATCCTTCCTCATTAAAGTAAGCAAATTTGGAACTATTATTATGGATGGTCAGTTCTCCTCAGTTTCTCCTGCCAGCCTGATTGACATATGGGTATCCTGAGGTAGTGTAGCAATTGCCTCATGTATACTGACAACCCACTACTCCTAAACCACTCAAGCTCAATTTGTGAGAGATGCATATACAGTAAGAATTTGGAATCCTTGCTCTCTCATTCACAGAACAGTGACACAACAGATTGTCAATCCACATATTACACCTCCTGCACAAACCATGCTGTCAACACATAAACCATCATACGTGGTGGTACTCACCAGAAATTTACCTAAACACTAGAGACCTCCAAACCATAAACATGCTATACCTAATACAGTACATGCACACTCAATACACATAAAAACCACAAGCACAAGTGTCTCACCAAACAAGCCCCTAAGGTAAAGCACATCAAAACCAAATTTTTGGTCACAGACGACTCCATAGTGAGACACACAGATGTCCCATTCACCAGGGTGGACAAGGAGAAGGTTACAGTCAGCTGTGTGTTGGGTGCCAGGATCCACCAGAAAGTACAGTTTTGTACCTACCATAAATGTAGATGTCCGATAGGAATGCATCTGCAGTCCTTACAAATGGGTTGTCCTGTCGTCAGGCAGCCCTTCGGTCGGCCGGATTCCAAAGTCTGGGTCTGGCCTCGGCTGGTGTCGCATTTCACCCGATGTCATAGCTGCAGTTATTCGGGTATAAAGGCATCAGCCGACGCCATTTTCCTCAGTGTTTCTTGCCCCAGATGCCAGGTGCCCTCTTGGAAGGCTAAATTTGGATAAATGCCAATGATTCCAAATAGTAGAGAGCAAACACAAAAAATAAGCATGTATGTACATATATACAAACAAATACACCATAATAGATTCCCCCAGCTAGCTATAAGATGGGCAAATACCCTAGGAGCACCACAGAGGGGAAGGCGGGTGGGTAATCCTGACTGCAGATGCATTCCTATCGAACATCTACATTTATGGTAGGTACAAAACTGTACTATGTCCTTCAAGGATGCATCTGCAGTCCTTACAAATGGGTAGAATACCATAGCCAAACTGGGGGAGGTGGAAAAATAAAGTTATGGTGTAGTTAGGATCCCTTGCAAAACAGCAGTGGCAAAGCCTGCTCGGGATCTAGAGTATAAAGGTAAATTATAATGCTTGGCAAATGTATGCACGGAGCTCCAAGTAGCAGCTTCTAAAATGTCCTTGGTAGCCACTCCTCGTAAGAAGGCTGTGGTAGTGGCTGTTGCCCTTGTAGAGTGAGGCCTGATGTTCTCTGGAGTTTTCTTTCCATGGTAGGAGTAACAAAATCTAATGCAATTTCCTATCCACTTGGAGATTGTCGGTTTTGAAATTGCTTTTCCTTCCCTTCCTGTTGCATATGCTACCAGTAGCTGGTCAGTTTTTCTATTACCCTTGGTCCTGTCCAGGTAGTAGCGTAATTGTCTATGTACATCCAAGGTATGCAGCAGTCTTTCTCCCCTGTTCTGTGGATTAGGGAAGAATGTAGGTAGGTGGATAGCCTGATTTAAAGAAACTCTGGAGACCACCTTAGGCATAAAGGAAGGATTTGTTCTCATGGACACTCTATCTTGATGGAAGATCAGGAAGGGCTGTACTGCCATTAATGCCTGAAGTTCAGATACCCTTCTTGCTGAAGTGATTGCCAGCAGGAAAGCAGTCTTCCATGATAAGTATTGCAATTCTGCTGTTGCTGCTGGTTCGAAAGGAGGAAGTGTCAATTTTTCTAGCACAAAGTTCAAGTCCCATGCTGGTAATGGTGGCTTCCTAGGAGGCTTTACATTTTTAATTCCTCTCAGAAACTGCCTGAGCAGAGGATGTGAGAAGACAGGAGGATCCAAGTCGTATTCTGCTGAAATAGCTGATGCATGAATCTTGATGGAGGAATAGGACAGGCCTGTGTGGAAGAGCTCTGCCAAGTATTCCAGAATGTTGGCTATGTTTACCAGTGACACATCTTCTCCTTTTGCAGTACTCCAAATGAGATATCTTTTCCATTTTGCTGAATAATTTTTTTCTTGTTGAGGGTCTGCGAGCCTCAAGGATAATGTCTTTAACCCTGTGGGATAAATTTGGGTTAATTGGTCTTATGCAATGTTCCAGGCAGTCAGCTGCAGAGTTTTCAGGTTTGGATGCAGATTGTTGTAGTTGTTCTGTGTTAACAGCAAGGGAACCAGGGTAGTGGCCATATTTGTTCCCGAGACATGCTCCTCAGTAATGGGTACTAATGTTGCCTTGGCCAGTCTGGAGCTATCAGAATGATCCTTGGACGGTCCTCTTTGATCTTCAATAGCACCCTGTGCATCAAAGGAAGTGGTGGGAATGCATATGCTGTCAGGTTTTCCAACTGAAGGATAGGGAGTCCACCTTCCAAGCAAGTGGGTGGTACGTCCTTGTGCAGAATTTCTTTAGTTGGTGATTGCGTGGGGATGCAAATAAGTCTATTTCTGGGAGTCCCCATTTTCTTGTAATGGTTTTGAAGATGTCCGGATGCAGCATACATTCGTGGGCATCCGTGGTAGTCCTGCTTAACATGTCTGCTAGGATGTTTTCTTTTCCTGGTACAAAAATTGCTTTTAACTGAATGTTGTAGCTCAGGGCCACATTCCAGAGATCCAGTGCCATCTGGCAAAGAGGATACGAATGTGTGCCTCCCTGTTTGTTGATGTACCACATAACTGTGGTGTTGTCTGTCCTTATCATCAATAGACCTTGTTGAAGGAATGGTCTGAATGCCTGAATTGCCAGTTTTACTGCCAGCATTTCCTTTAGATTTATGTGTAGGTGCAGCTGGTTTTGAGACCATAAGCCTTGTATGCACTTGTCCAGCATGTGTGCCCCCAACCGAGGTCTGAGGCGTCTGTCGTGATGGTTTGGCTTGGTTGAGTACTGTGAAAGGGCAATCCTGTGTTTGATTGACAAGCCTGAGCCCACCATAGGAATTCTTGCTTCAGGCATGGAATAATGGGAATCTGGGTTTCCAAGCTGTGCTTGTGTTGAGACCATAAATTCCTTAGGTACCACTGTAGTTTTCTCATATGCAGTCTGGCATGAGGAACCAATATTATGCAGGATGCCATGAAGCCCAAGGCTTGCAGTATTTTTCTTGCTGTCAGATGGTTCTGCTTTGTTAAAGCCAAGAAGTAGAGAGGTAGCTGCTCCTGTTTTTCTACTGTTAGGAATGCCATTTGCCTTGATGTGTCCAACTCTGCACCCAAAAAGGTTATTCTCTGGGATGGTATCAGTCTTGACTTTTTTATATTGACTGTGTATCCCAGGGCTTGTAGCAGATAAATGACCCTTTGTAAATCTTCTGCTAGCTTGCTTTTGTTGTCCACTTGTATCAGGCAGTCGTCCAGGTAGGGGTAGATTTGGATTCCCTGAAGCCTGCAGTGAGCAATTACTGATGCCAGGCATTTCGTGAACACTCTGGGCGCAGTAGATAAGCCAAAGGGCAATGCTGAGAATTGATAATGCTCTGATCCTGCAAGAAATCTGAGGTATCTTCTGCAGTTTGGTCGTATGGGGACGTGCAGGTATGCCTCCTTGAGATCTAGAGTCACCAGCCAAGACTCCTTGCCCAGCATGGGAAGAAGCTGCTGTAGGGTCAGCATTTTGAATTTTGGAACAATGAGGAATGTGTTTAAAGCGGACACGTCGAGAATAGGTCTCCATTTGCTTTCTTTTCTTGGTACCAGGAAGAGTCTGGAGTAAAATCCCTTCCCTTGCTCCACAGATGGTACCTTTTCTACAGCTCTCATCCTTAATAATTGGGATATTTGTTTTAGTGCTTCTGTCTTTTGATTTGGAGGTAGGTTTGGCATTCCTCTCTTCCCTGGTAGAGTATGGAAGTGAAACCTGTAACCTTGGTCTATTATCTGTAAAATCCACTTGTCTCTTGTGATGTAATGCCAGTTTGTTGTAAATAAGGCTAGCTTCCCGCCTAAGGGTGCTTGCAGTTGTTCCCTGGTAGGCGGTGCCAGAGCCAAGTCACTGTGATTGACCTGTAGTTGTGGTGGTGGCTGTGTCTGTGGCTGTGCCTCGCTGGTTGTTGCCCTGCCACTGACGTCCTCTGTAGGCACCCCTGGATTGGCTTCTGCCTCTTGAACGCCTATTCCTGCCTCTCTGAGTTCTGGAGGAGTCTGGAAAGGACCAATTCTTGGAGGGCCAATTCCTGCTAAACCTCGGAGGTTGGACCTGTAAGAAATCTTTCACTGTTTGGACAGATTTTGCCTTCTCTTCCATCTTCTTCAGCACTTGTTGTGCAGGAGAGCCAAACAAATTGATCTTATCCATAGGAGCATCTAATAGTTTTGATTTGACATGGTCTGGTAAGGCCTGTTCTTTTAGCCATGCATGCCTTCTGATGACTGTGCCAGTCATGGCTGATCTAAAGGAAGCCTCCAGTGCATCACAGCCGCATTTTAGGAATGGTTACTGACTTGTTGAATGTTATGTACCATTTCCTGCACATATTTTGTCTACTGTTTCATCTGAGGACACTTTTTGGTTAACTGGTCTAGCAAAATTCTTGATACTGCATCATGTGAAATTGACAGTTCAAGGCCCTAGCTGAAAGAGTAGCAGAAGTGTAAACTTTTTTACCCCATCTCTCTAAGGATCTGGATTCCCTTTCAGAGGGAGGGTTTTGGCAGAGGTGGCTGCTACAGCCTTAGGTCCTTGGGAGATGGTCTCTGGATCTGCAAGGGGAGCCTTATACAAGTGGTAATGTGTGTCCGGGACCCTGTAATATCTATCGGGCTTAACAGGGGCCGGAGGCAGAGAATCAGGAGCAGTGCAAGCATCATTAAATGCATCATCTACAACAGAAAGAACTGGAGGTATGGCTAAAGGCCTATGTTGTGGTAAATGCAGAAAAGTTCTAAGCCTTTTTCTGGAATCTGAAAAATCCTGGCCCTGCCACTGAAATTGTTCCCTCATAGCATGCAGGGTTTCCCCAAAGGAAAATTCCTCAGGCGGAGAGGCAGAAGGGATGGACTCTTCACCATCAGAGTCTTCATAAGGGGAGTATGGAGCCTCTGGAGGGTCTGTATCATTTGAGTCATCAGAGGAATCATCTGTAGACACTGGCTCAGGGGGCTCTGCTCTAGGCCTCTTCTCTGGAGGCGGGTGAGAGGCCCTGTCTGGTTGAGGTTGGGATCCTCGGATTAAAGAAATGAGATCCTCTGCTAAACTAAGCATTTGTGAACTAGAGCTAGGCCTGTGAGAGGGGGGCTTAGCAGGCACAGATTTAGTAGTTTTAGCTGCTTTAGCCCTGGCAAAGGCCTTAATGGACATGGCTGCAGGTGGCCTCGCAGCTTCACGTGCAGGGGTTGAAATATCCAAGGGAATAGTGTCTGATAATTCCTGAGAAACTGTAACAGCAGGTGGGATATCAGAAGCCGATTCCACGAGGTTGGAAGAGGCCTCGGCAGAAGGAAAGTTTTCAGCTGAAGGAGGAACCGCTTGCTCGGTTTCAGCCGAAACCGAGACACTCGCGGTTGGCTTAACCGCGGTTTCGGCCGAAACCGCGGACCGCGAGTGTCGGTCCTTTTCCTTGCGTTTTTTAGATATTTGCGAAGTCGGAGGATCCGACGGCATAATATAAGCAAAATCGGAGCCGAAAAACTCCTCAGCAAACTCCGACCGACGTCTAAGCGTCCGCCGGTTAAAAGAAGCACAGGCTAGACAAGCTGCGACGTCGTGGTCTGGGCCTAGACAAGGTAAGCAGTAAGAGTGGAAATCTTTATGAGGTATTTGTTTCCCAAAAGTTAAACAGTTATTCACTTTTTCTGACATCGGCTGAGGCAAGAAAGAGTCCCCAATGGGGTACTTAGCTTTTTAGAAGTCTTCGTAGTAGTATTCGGTAGTAGTAATCTCTGGTTCTGACCGACCGGCACTTGCGAACAGCTTCTGCTTCGGGCGCCACGCGGCAAGAAAGACTGAGGAAAATGGCGTCGGCTGATGCCTTTATACCCCAATAACTGCAGCTATGACGTCGGGTGAAGTGCGACACCAGCCGAGGCCAGACCCAGACTTTGGAATCCGGCCGACCGAAGGGCTGCCTGACGACAGGACAACCCATTTGTAAGGACTGCAGATGCATCCTTGAAGGACATCACACATGCACTTAAGTGTCTCTACAACAAGTACCGTTAGGACTCTTTCATATTGCGTGTTGGTGTGAATGACTTGAGACATACCTCACTGGACTATATGAAGAAAGACATGACTGAGCTGTCTGAATATGTGTCTCAGGCAGGTCTGTCCCCAGCTTTGAGCAGCATACTACCTTCACCTAAGATGATACCACAATATAAACAAAAAATGATTGACTTCAACAATTGGCTTAGTTTCTGGTGTAATTCTAAAGGCATCCAGTACATATCAGCCTGGGATGACGTGGTAGATAGACCATGCTGCTTTGCCAAAGATGGTCTTTATCTGTCAGCTCTGAGATTTTGGTTACTGGCTATAGCTCTTGCCTCCCCTACAGTGCCTTTTTTCAGGCAATATCACAGCAACAAAATTCCCACCGTAAAATATCTCCAAAAAGCAACTTCAAGGTTATGCTGCTAAATCCTAGGAGTCTAACCTAAAACTGCACTCACTGAAAGAAGCTCTCACCTTAGAAGATGCTGACATCTCTGCAGTCACAGAGACTTAATTTAAGGCCATGGAAAGCACCCTGGCCATACCATGTTATAATGTCTTCCACACATTCAGACCACAAACTGAAAGGGCGATAACTAAAGGAGGTGGAGTATCAATGTTCATCAAAGATAAATACACCTCTAGATTGGTTAAACAAAACAATTTGCTTGAACTAATCCAGGTAAAATTGACTGTAGGTAAGACTCCTCTCCAAGTTATTGCCAGTTATAGGACCCCCTCCATGAACCAAGATAGCCAGACTGCATACTTGGATCTACTTGAATCATTCAAGATACAATCAAACACCCTAGTTTTAGGTGACTTTAACTAGCCATCTAAAGAGTGGGTAAATTATATGTGTACTAACACATTTGCCCAAAGGTTCTTGGAGTTCATCAACCCCAGTGCCCTGGACCAGTTGGTTGACACCCCACAAGGGGCCCAAACATTCTGCATCTGGTGCTCACTGACATGGGTGATCATTTCACCACCCCATGTGTGCAGCCCTCCCAAGTGAGGTCTGATCATAAATCAGTCTCATTAGAAGTAACAATAACATCTGACTCCTCCATTAGCAGCAATTAGACTAAAGAACTTCTTCAAGGCCAATCACAACCTAATATGTGACGGCATTAATAGCTTCATAGTTCCTGCCCTCACTGATGGCATGGACACCTATACTGGGATTTACACCAATGCCTTATATAAGCATCTATACAAATGTATTGACTCAGCCATACCTTCTTCGTCTTTTGGCTTTTCCGGATTAGGGGTCGCCACAGCGGATCACCTGTCACCTCATAATTGGCAGTGGAGTTTTACGGTGTCGAGTTGCCAGCCCGGTGCCCAACCTTCCACAGAAAGCACAAACGTACCTGATAGGACCAAAACAAGATCCTCAAGAAAGAACAAGCCTGCCTGGTGGTCATCTGCCATTAACAGGTTATACATACCTCTCAGCCTCTTAGTGCAAAATGTCTGGACAAAGCCTGACAGAACTGGCGGGACAAAGGCCCAAAAACAAGGACAGATTTTAAATACTGTTCTTACAAACTTAGAAAGTTGCTAGAATAATAGGATTTCTCTTAGCATGCATTTTTCTGATGGGTATGAAGTCTGAAACATAAATGTATATCATTAATTAGTGACTTCAGTCCTCAGATCATCCCAGTAATTTGCCAGAAAATCATAAATTTTATGAGGAACAGACCAAAAATATGAGGCAAAAATCTAGACATTCTGCAAAAATCTGGACAGTTGAGAGGTATGAATAAGAGAAAGAAATTGCTGTCCAAGAGCAGGAAGGAAAAGTCTCTGATTTGGAAGCAAGGCAAGGCATTGTGAGGGGCACACCATGTGCCAATTCATATGCGAATTTGGTACTTGCTTATTGGGAAGATATGATCATTTTTCATGGTGACCATGCATGGAAGGCACAGCTGATAGATTATGTGAGATTATGTGAGATTTGTAGACGATGTAAAGATGATTTAAATTTGTTTATTAATTATCTGGAAACCACTACAGATTTCCTGAGACTTATAGTGAATAGCTCAGACACAGTGACTGATTATCTAGATGTACACCTTTTCAAGGGACAAGACGGTCACTTGCAAAGCAAACCTCTTTATATAGGAAGGGCTGCTGGAAAAACAATTTATTGGCTTTTGATAGTACGCATCCTAGACATACATTTGATAACATAGTGAAAGGACAGGTACATAGACTGTTAATATTAGTAGATTAAATAGGAAAGGAAATGCCAAACCATGGTTTTCAGACAGAGGTAATAATGACAGCATTGGTAATAATAGGTGAGGTGACAGAAACAAGGGATTACGTATGACTGTCAAGTACAGCAACAATATTGGGGGAATAGGTGAGATTATTAAATGTAATTGGAAGATATTATTGAGTGATAAGAAAATATGAGATATAGTGGGGGAGGGACCTGCTTTTGGATTTAGATGAAATAAAAATTTAAAGGATCAATTTGTCATGAACAAAATTCACTAGGGGGGCATAGGATTACATCACAGCAGAAAGGTACATTTGCCTGTAGATGCTGTAAAACATGTCCATACATTATGAGTGATAATCTGTTTATACATCCCCAAACTAAGAAAATACATATATTACATCAATATGTAGATTGTCATGCACAGAATCTCATCTACTTGGCCCAGTGTAACATGTAGTTCCTTTTATGTAGGTAAGACCAATTGTAGATTGAAAGATAGAATACTGAAACATCTTTCAGCTATGAGGTTAAAAACTTTACATAATGCATTATACCAGCATACAGAACAGCATCATGATCACACTTTTGTGTTTATGGTATTACAAATTGTTAGGGTCAGCATTAGGGGTGGATATGTTGTGAATCTCATTGAGTTTAATGAAACAAAATGGATTATTGAGCTAGGTGCTGATCAAACACCTGGTCTCAATGGTGTTATACCATTAAA
The DNA here is from genome assembly GCF_019279795.1 of Protopterus annectens. NCBI lineage: Eukaryota > Metazoa > Chordata > Ceratodontiformes > Protopteridae > Protopterus > Protopterus annectens. The sequence goes on along the minus strand of NC_056737.1, from coordinate 870,749,843 downwards.
ACCGGCCATGAAGAGGTGGAGAGTCAAATACTGAATGTTGATTGGGCATATGTTTTAAGTGTTTGTTTAAATATTGGGTTATATCGGGCAATGGAGTTTATCTGATGAAGGGCTTGGACCCGAAAGCGCTTATGTACTGACGTTGCTTTTATTAAAGTATCTTTTACGGCCTGTTTGGTTGCTTGCTTGCTCTTTCATTTTGTTTTATTTTTATTCACTGAGTGATTTTCGGAGCAGCGACCTTAAGTTAGAAGGTTCTTCACATAATTTTGGCATTATGATTGCAAACTGGGTGCAGTCATCAAGACCCCAAATGATGTCGGCATCCTACAGGAGGGACTTACACAGACAAACAACTGGTGCCAAAGTCATGGGCTAAAACTCAGTGCAGAAAAATGCATTATCATCCCCTTCAGCAAGGGTGACGTCCCTGCAGATTACCACATTAATAACAATACCCCAAGCACACAATCAGTGTTGAGAGATTTGGACACATAGGTTGACAGCAACCTTTCCTTTGACAACCAAATCTCCAGAGTGATAAGAAAGGCTTTCTATATTGCTCACCTTATAAATAAGGGCATTGCATCCAGAAGAAAAGAGGTTATAACCCCCGTACTCCTCACTCATCAGGCCAATAACAGAGTACAATGCTACCTTTGGTATGTACCTTACCAGGCACCTACAGCAACTGGAAAGACCTCAAAGGTTTCTTTCAAAGAAAATTCAGGGTCTTCAGCATATGTTAAATGTTAACAGACTGAAATCACTGTCACCATACTCTGTGTCTTACAGACTACTCAGATCCTGCTCTGATGGAAATGCTGCACATTTGTAAATCAAATGGTATAAGATACATTCGCTCTAGGGAACTCAACCTAATGTGTGACATCAAAAGGACTTGCTGGAGAGACAGATATGTCTCACAGAGGTTACCTCTCTGCTGGAACAAACTTCTAATTCAAGTGAAGCAAAGACCCTCGCTGACCCTATTTAAGTGTAATATGGATGACTGGATGGGAAACCACAAATTCACCCCAGAAGTTTCTCCTGCATCCCTCTTGGACAGGGGCAGTAGTTATTGACTTAGGTCCGCTTAATACCTTGATGTTCTTGGGAACAGGGGTTGTACTTGGCTAGGCTTGTAAGGGCCCTAGGGCCATTAGCCTAGTAACCTCCTATGACTAAGAGAACAGTAACTTGCTACAGGTTCTGAAGTTATAGAGCTCTACTATTGGCTCTATTTAATTGGTTCCATCTCTAACTAGTCTGCTATAACCACTACAGAGTTGTGCCTACCCAGAGTCATTTATTCAAGATGCTGAGAATTGTGTAAATCCCTGAATTTTGAGAAATTAGCTTTTCATCAAAAAAGGAAGAAAAAAGTGGTGCTGAGTGTAGTTGCACTCACTCTATAGTGGGTTGTCTGCATGAGAGCATTTTTCATTATAAGAGACTACAAAATCTATACAACCTTAAAATCCAGGTGTGAGGCTCAAATAACCTGTACCAAGTGCAAATAAATACACCCTGTCTTACATTACGCCCCTGGGCAAATAACTAGGAATTTCATCATAGGTTCATAGATGTGTACTAGGCTAATGGCCCTGGAGCCTTTACAAGCCTAGCCCATAGGATTACCCTGGCATCATGCCACCTGACTTTAGTTCCCAGTGCCTCTGTTGAGTACAGCCACTGGAGCCCATGTCTTAGTTGCAAGTCCACCCAAGCAGTATCCTAAACAAAACAAACTCCAAGCAGTTATAATTGCCAGTGCCCCACCTGAGTTATTCCTGTCAAAACCATACACCAGTACTTTCCTGCAATTTCTGTAGCCAGCCTGACTGAGATGGGTAACTTAAGACAGTGTAAGAATTGTCTCATGCTGATGATCTACTACTGAAATAGAATAAAACAGTGTGTGAGAGATGTGCATATATATAATACCCTGGAGGCACAAATCTCACACACAATAAACTTGGACACCAAAACTGTCAGCAGTACACCACACCTCACCAAGGCCACCACAATACACATAATCCAACATGTGCTGAGGTTCTAAAGATTAACTTGCCTAAACCTCAATGACCTCCAAAATATACACAAAGCACACTCAGCAAGTTAAGTCTACCACCTCACATAGCACAAGGAGTCCCAAAGTCATGTATCCTGAACCCATAGGGCATGCATCTACCCAGCCACTCATTCTAGTAATAAGTGACTCCACTGTTAGGCATACAGATGTACCACTTACCAGGCTGAGCAAGGAAAGAATTATGGTTACTTGCTTTTCTGGTGCCAGGATCTGTCAGATCACACACTCACTCAACACCTTGAACTACAGGGACTCTGTCATCATACATGTGGGTGTCAATAATTTGAAATGCATATCTCTGGGCTATATGAAGAGAGAAATGATGGAGTTCACAGACTATGTGTCCTAGGCAAGTATGAGCCTAGAACTAAGTAGCATTATACCTTCTCCAAGGGTGATGGCACTATATGTGCAAAACAATAACTGACTTCAATAATTTTCTATGTTTTTGCTGTCATTTAAACAGGGTCCAGTATTTGTCAACCTGAGAGGATATGATCAACAGACTATGCTGTTTCACCAGGGATGACGTGCATCAGTCCTTTTATGGTATTGTTAGAGTGTGTGTGTCTGTGTCTGTCTGTGTGTGTGTGTGTTTTGGCAATGTCAACCTGATAAACCTACCAACAAAGCAAGCAAAGGAAAAAATGAAAGTGTTATTGATAAATGCTAGGAAATTAAACAAAAAACTCCACTCGCTACAAGCCCTCCTCACCCTGGAAGATGTAGATATCTGTGTAGTGACACATACATATCTGTGTAGTGACTGACACATGGTGTTTAAAATGGTGAAGAGAACTATGTCTGTGCAAGGCTACAACGCCTTCTACCTGTTTACATCACCTACTGCACATTAGGAAAAAAAATGGAGGTAACTCAATCTTCAACCAAAAGAGATTCACATCAAGGCTGGTAAAGCAGTATGATGAACTAGAGCTTCTTCCTCTTCAAATAACCATCAGAAGAAAAGTCACTTGCCATATATTAACTAGCTATAAAATCCCTCTATGACCCAAGAAAGCCACAATGCTTATCTGCAGGAACTTGAATCAGTCAGTATTAAACCCAATACCATTTTTTCTAGGTGATCTAAACTAACTATAGACTGGGAACCTACACCAACACTAGTGCATAAACACAGAAATTTCTGGACTTTGTCAATACAAATGCTCGTGATCAATCAGAGTACCCATTAGGGGATACAGCATCTTGGATCTTGTCCTTACTGATATCCATCCCTTGTGTATTCATTACTTGTTAGGCCTGACTGTAAAGCTGTCTTCTTTAAAATAAAATTGAAACCAGAGAGTCCTTATGTGATGCCCATGCACTGGCCCAGTAATCAAGGAGCCTCAATCCTCACTACTAACACCAGTGAGGGGACATGCACATTGGGAGGATGACAAGTACACACAAAGTAAAGTACAATTTCCCTTAAAAGCTCACAGAGATCACAGTCAGTCTGGGGCTGGTTCCTCTCCAGATCCACAATAAGGCTCCTCACTGGCACAGCTATAGGGTTCAGCTCTCAGCCAAGTGGTCAAGCCAAAATCTCCAGCACCCTCTCTGTCTAACCAGTGCGTTGTGTCCCTGGCCAAGTAGCTGACATAAACACACACACTTTGAGATCTGATTTAGATAGAAACACACAGACACTCCTGGGAAAGCCTGGCACAGGTTCTCTAGCTATGCCCCCTTCACCCAGACTATACAGTAGTACCACCTGTCACCAACCACTCTTATCAGCTACTATAAAGGCCCTTACCAAAGGGTGTCCAATTCTACTATGTAATGTTACTATTATCCAAATGGTAAGTGTGTCCAAGGCTAAGGCTATTTAGGAGTGCCCTATAAAGTGTCACAAAATACATATGCAAGTACTCTAAGAGCTTAATTATCTCTACACAAAATCAGTCACCACTAATAGGTTTAAATATATTTAATAATAAATAACAAAAGCACAAGACAATACTCTAACTCAGCACAGTGATAGCAGAGTTCACAGTCACCAGGAAATACTTTAAAATAATGTAGTAGGACATTCTCACATAAATATAGAAAACATCTACACTAATCTTGCTATATTCCTAGCTATCTCTAAGCGAAACTATGTTCTAAATAACTTACTTACAGAGCAAGGCAAAGTGCTGGTGAGTTGTTAACAGGTCCAGAACAAAATACAAAATGCACTCTTTATCTCTGAGATAGTTCTTAAGTTAATAATACACATTACTGCTGGCTAGATGACATCACTATTTGACACTTGCAGAATTTAACATGTCTCTATGAAAAATACTTATCACTTAGAAGCTGACAATTCTCTCTTAGAAGCTTTCCAAAAACTGGAAGTTGTAAAATAATTACCTTGGAAACCTGTAATTACCTCTGTTTCAAACAACAGAAAGAATTTCCAGCTGCAGATATTCTGTCTTCTAGTTCTGGTAAACACACTCATATTTTTTTATTTACTTTCTCAGAGTTTGCAAGTTAACTCTGTATATTCCAACTTTTACTATGAAACCATACATTTGCATTGGCATACAATTTATACACATTTCTGCTCTTTTCCAGCAGGGTGCACTGTGGTTACAATCTTGAAGCTCAGTACATTACATACAGTTTTCTTACATTTTTAAGGCAAGCATACAAATCATGTTACTGTTCACAAATGACATAGAATTATTTACAAAATTCTATCTAGCTGGGCTGGCAGTGTCACACCTTCTTCCTAAGGTACCTTTAGAAAATTCTCCAAGACAAACTACTTACTCCTAAGTGACACATTGGCAATCTTCAAATCTCCAACAAACCCAGTTAACTCAACTGAATACATGGAAATGTACACAAGTACACTGCATCAGCATGTAATTAGTTGTATAGATGCAGGTGTTCCTGGTATAAACAAGTACAGGGTAAACCCCAGAAACACATCCCACTGGTGGAGCTAAATATCAACAATATTTACAGTAAAAGGAAGATGATTTTAGCACCTTTATTAAATTATCATTTAAGACACATGCATACATACATTCACAGAAAAGAAAACAAACCATGTTAACATTTTTTTCATTTACATACATACATTACAATTTATATAGCTTTTCTTTTTTGTAATTATCATCAGTCCAACATTACATAAAGTGCTGAATTCCTGCATTCCCTTAAAACTCACTCCTCCTCCTCCTGAACATTATTTTATAGGCTCATAGGTAGGTACTAGGCTATCGGCCCAAGGGCCTACGTAAGCCTAGCCAACAAGGTTCCCTGGCTTACACCACATAGGAAAGTTAATTTCCTGTGCCCCTGTCGAGCAGAGCCACAGAAGTGATCCCTGGGGTGTATTTCCTATTTCCCATCCACTAATCAAGATTTTTCTTGAAGAGTGCTAATGAGGAACTTTGCTTGGCATAGATGGGTGGCTTGTTCCAAGTATAGGAAGTCTCTGGGACAGGAATCTATCCCTCCAGCATGTCCTGTTTATTGTGGTGACAAGGTTTAGGTCCCAAGAGCATGTAGCTCGGAGGGATTGGTACTTCTTAAGGTGTAGCATGTCCTACAGCTCTGGGTTTAACATAGCTTTATATGTTAGGCAGAGATCCCCTCGGAGTAGGCGATATGCTACAGATGTTCAGTGTAGGGCATCTATTTCAGGCCAGTAATCCTCTTTGTGAGGTACTTCTGTAGCCTTTCCAGCTGCTGTAGATGTCTTGTGAGGTACATTCCAAAAGGGGCACTGTACTCTATAATGGGTCTGAGTGTCGAGTAGAGGGGAACAATTATCTCTTTTTTCCTGGATGAGAACCCTTTTGTGATGAGATGTGCCACACAGAATGATTTCCTGACTACTGTGGCAATGTGATTATCAAAGGACAGACTACTGTCTACCTGGGTCCCAAGGTCTCTTATCACACATTCGGCATTAAGTAGACTGCCGTTTATGTGGTAGTTCATGGGTACAGAGTTTTTACAAAAGGGGATGACAATGGACTTTTTGGGATTGAGCTTGAGGCCATGCCTCTAACACCAGGCATCTGTCTCAGTGAGGCCCTTCTGTAGTATAGGTTCATAGGTTCATACTAGGCTATCTGCCCTAGGGCATTTATAAGCCTAGCCAGAGTGTGTTTGGCTTTCACCAGCCATTTTAAATTAATTTTGCTATGCCCTTTTTTGAAGTTAGTATACTGTGCCTCTGTCTAACAATGACACAGAAGTGATACCCGGGGTAAACCTACGATTTCCCATCCACTCATCAAGATTCCTCTTGAAGAGAGTCAGTGAGGGACTCTGCCTAACCTGGACTGGGATTTTATTCCAGAGTGAAGGGAGCTTCTGGGTTATGAATCTGTCCCTCCAGCATGTCCTATTTATTTCAGTGCTGAGGTTCAAGTCTCTCAAGTGCGTAGCTCGATGGGATTTGGATTTTCTGAGGTGCAGCATGTCCATTAATTCCGGGTTGGACATGGCTTTATACGTCAGGCACAGATCGCCTCTGAGCAGGTGGTATGCCACTGAGTAGAGCTGGAGTTTCTTTAACCGGGCAGCATATGGCATCTGTTTGAGCCCTTTGATCCTCTTGGTGAGGTACTTTTGGGGTCTTTCCAGTTGCTGCAGGTGTCTGGTAAGGTACATCCCAAAAGGGGCATTGTACTCAATTATGGGCCTGATGAGGGATGAGTAAAGAGGCACGCTGACCTCTCCTGATCTAGATGTGAATCCCTTCATGATTAGGTGGGCTATATAAAATGTTTTTCTAACCACTTTGGCCACGTGTTTGTCGAATGAGAGATTGCTATCAACTTGGGTCCCCAGGTCCCTAATTACTTCTTCCGTACTTAATGGATTACCACCTATGTGGTAATTTGTGGGCACTTTGTTTTTGCCAAAGGGGATGACTATACACTTTTTGGTGTTTAGCTTGAGGCCATGGCTCTGGCACCAGTTGTCTGTTTCTATGAGGCCCTTTTGGAGGAGTATGTCCACATCATTTGGGGACTCAACTATGGCTCCTAGTTTGCAGTCATCTGCGAAATTCATTAGCCAGAGGCCTTCTTTGTTCATTCAAAAAAACACCAATACCAGGGTATAGCTGATAGAAATCCTTTTACTTCAAGATCTGGTATCTCGGCTGCTTGCCTTCAACGGATACATCATACAAAATGTAACTGTCTTAAATACATTCCAAAAAAAATCAATCATTCAATTACATTTAATTAACAATAATTGTTAACATTTGCCATTATGTTAACATTTAAACCTAAACATTATTCACAATATTACTATTCTATAAAATATATATTAACAATTTTATTTCAACTCTTAATGATATATTATTTAATATAGTTTAAACTATTCATAACAAATTACTAAGCAAGCTGTCAACATCACATTTAGTTATGTTCTACCTATAAATTTTTTCAAAAAATATTAAACAAACTCCATTAGCAAAATTCAAGATTAAATTCAAGACAGAAACTATGAAACCAAACTGATGCAAAAAACATCATCATATAATATATAATCCAACACTGTGCACATCCTAATACACTAAATTCACTTCCAAATTGAGACTCCTCGATGAAAGTGTCCTATAATTTAAAATGAACTTGCTCTCTAACTCTAATAACTTCCTAATTACATCACCCCTCCCCTCTAGAGTACAGGCTGGGCCAGGACAGAAAAGAAAAAACCTGATGTGTTGCCATTATACACTGTCAGAAAATGCTCAGCAACAGGATTTTTTGAATTACCATTTTGTATGTCCCTAAGATGTTCTAAAATCCTAATTTTAACTGCTCTTTTAGTCTGTCCTACATAACATTTGGTATCAACACAGTCACAACCAATGACAAACTACCGCACGAGTAACAGCTAAACTTTCCCTTATATACAAATTTTCTACCATTCATCCAACTTCCCAATAATATTCTTAACATGAACACACACTTTACAATAGCCACAAGGAAACATGCCAGATGCATCCTGTTGAATCTGACCCTGGGCCATGTTCAAAAGCTCCTTCAGATTAGCATAGCGTCCATAAGAGAATCTGACATATCTAGGAAAAAACTTTCCCCACATGGGCATCCCCACTTATTATATGCCAAGATTCCACAATCATTCTCCTCATAATTTCAGAGAAATCAGAATATTTAGAAACAAAATAAATGTTCCTTTCCTCCTGATTGCCTAATCTAACATTGGCATGTTTGCCCCGCTGAACTTAAGCACATCCTTCTTAATTAAGGTCTCTTTCAATATTTATATGATGATGTTTTTTGCATCAGTTTGGTTTCATAATTTCTGTCTTGAATTAAATCTTGAATTTTGCTAATGGAATTTGTTTAATATTTTTTGAAAAAGATTTTATAGGTAGAACATAACTAAATGTGATGTTGACAGCTTGCTTAGTAATTTATTATGAATAGTTTAAACTATATTAAATAATATATTAAGAGTTGAAATAAAATTGTTAATATACATTTTATAAAATAGTAATATTATGAATAATGTTTAGGTTTAAATGTTAACATAATGGCAAATGGTAGCAATTATTGTTAATTAAATGTAATTGAATGATTGATGGTTTTTTGGAATGTATTTAAGACGGTTACATTTTGTATGATGTATCCGTTGAAGGCAAGCAGCCGAGGTATCAGATCTTGAAGTAAAAGGATTTCTGTCAGCTCTACCCTGGTTCTTAGTGTTTTTTTGAATTTATTCCGATACTATTATCCAGATATTTGTGTTTATATGATGCCTTCTGTGTTAGTCTGTACTTCAGAGAAGTAGATACCAAACAGGAGAGGTCCTAGGACTGAGCCCTGTGGTACTCCACTTGTCAATGGTTTGAAGTCAGATTTGGAGTCTGCAACTTTTACAGTGTGGGAGCTGTCAGTGAGCTGGCTGGCAACCCATCTTGTGATGTAGGGATTTATATCTAGTTTAGTGAGTTTAGCTATAATTCCAGAATGGGGGGTGGTGTCGAAAGCCTTGGAGAGGTCAAGATAGGCTGTGTAAACCACCTTACCCTCATCTACGGCTTTAGTGACTGCCTCAAAGAAGTCAATCAGGTTCAGAAGGCATGATCTGCCTTTCACAAACCCGAACTGGGGGGGGGGGTCCAGAGTTTGGAGTGTACTAATGTCTTTGTTTATGAGTTACAGACCAGGCTCGTCAGGCTAATAAGGTGATGGTTCACAGGATCAGTGATGGCTCCCCCTTTGTGAAGTGGGATAATTGTTGCTGTGCGCCATTCAGTGGGCACAAAGCCTGACGTGAGACTATGATTGAACATGGTGCTTAGGTGGGGAGCCAGTTTGTTCTGAAGTTCATGTAAAATGCAGCCTGTTGTCCGGTCCCATGGATGCTGTGTTTTTGGTTTTAGAGAGTGCAGCTTTTACCTGCATAGATGTGATTACAGGGACTCTGCATTCTTCCTGGCTTTAGAAAAATGTTTTAGTGGTTTCCTTAATGGTGGGTGGGGGCGGGATGCGGATATCTAGGGTGATTAGCTTACGGTCGGATCTGAGCAATAAGGAGTAGATTTCAGGTGTGGAACACTGGTCACTCATGTTGGTAATTACTAGGTCTAGGATATTGTTGCCCCTGGTGGGGGTGTGGATAAGTTGATCCAGGGCATTGGAATTTATGAATTCCAGAAAGCGTTTTGCATGCATTGTTCCATAATTTCCATTTATTTCCATGTAATTTGCTCCTTCTCTTTTCTAACTATCCTCTTCCAGTTCTTTTATCTCTTTTATAACATTCAGTACTTCAAATATAGTTGGTTTAGACTTTGATTTCCATTTTCTAGCAATTGCTTTTTTGGCAGCAAACAGAATTAAACCTAATAAGGCCTTATTATGTCTAGACAATTCAAATCCCATGTCGCAGCTCAAAAAAAATCACAACTTTATTTACAGCCATTTGCTCATCCAATACTTCTGACATAATACTCTGTAGGGAGGACTTCCAATATGTCTACACACTGAGAAACAACTTAATTTCAGTCCTCCCAGTGAGAAAACAGAAATTCAGAAAAGAGAGCCAGTTCATTTGTCTGTTGGGGTAAATTCCAGTTACTGGCTACTAAGTGCACTACCTTGATACCAGCAAATAAGAAATTTAGAGAACCTGAAAGAAAATCAAAAAGCAGCTCAAGTTGCATCTTAGGTGCAAGACATGACTTCCAGTAATCAGGAGGAAAAATAAGTCAAATATACTCAGAACTAATTAAAATAAACAAAAACAGTGAAGGGGTATATCAACTCAAATAAGAAAAGGCTTAAAAAATGGAAGAAGCTTTAAACAGATATTCAGATAAGCTGATAAACTGCAAAAATAAGAGGTCAAAATGAAGAAAAGGGTTGCCGAGTATGAGACTGCTCAAGAAGTGTTTCAAAATATGACAGGGGTAGAGGACAAAGTACATAGGAAAAAATGAGCTTTTCTGCTGTACCAGAAAAACTGGAAGGAACAGACTGTATTAATTTTATGAAAGCATAAATAAGCAACTGGACTGATATTCCACAGCAGGATTTGTTAATTGAAAGGGCACATGATGTGCATGGTCTAAACCTGGCCATGAGAAAGCAGACAAATACATCTAATAGTAAACATGCAATCCTACCAGCAGAAAGATTTGATTATAACAAAACTGTGGCAGAAGGACAAAGTAATAAAAGTTGGGAGACAGTAGAGTGTTTGTGGAAAATGATTACTCATTGTGAACTAGGCAGAAGAGGAGTAAATTTATTCAAACAATCAGATAATATTGAAAGAGAGTTGAGAGATTCAAGCTGCTATATCCAGCTGTCTTCAGAATATTTTTCCCTGGAGGATCAAAGTCATTTTTTGATTCAGACCATGCTTAGGAGAATAAACAAAAGTTTGTCCAACAGGAAATGAGCTATCAAACACAACGGGACCGTGTTTCTTGCTCTTCTGATAATAAAGCTCATAGAGAGACTTTGTAAGTGAAACGTTTTCCAGTGTTCTAAAGGTAAATGCTAGAGAGACAGAGAAAAGCACAGGAGTTGACTAGAAGAACCAGGAGAATGTTGGAAATGAACCAGAGACAAGAGTTGGGAAATAGAGATCAGCAGGAAGAAAAACAGCAGCTCTGAAATTAATGAATAAATGTGGAATTACAAAGCATCAAGCACATTTGTGAAATATGGCTGAAAAAGCAAACCTGGAAATATTGTACTTTATCAACTTTGAAAAATTGTAAGAGACTCCAAAGCGTATGCCTTACTTTATGTCATTAATATTTGGAAGAACATTAAGGCAAGAGGAAGAGAAAGGAAAGAGGAAACTGCAAGTAAAACAATTTTTGTTCTTAATATTTTTATAAAATATGACATATTGCATGTTATATAGTAAAGCATTTTCAGTTATTTTTATGTGTTATAGGGATGCTAAAGTAAACAGGTGCCTTTTTATCTTCTTTCTTTCTTCTTGTTTAGTTTTAAGAAATGTGTGTACTGCAATATAAAAAGAGAAGAAAGCTTGGATAAAAGCATGCTTAAAATAATAGGCTGTAATTTTGAGTTGTTGGTTGTAAAAGTATACAGATCATGATACAAGTACAACTGATAGCTTTTTCTTACTTTTGCATGGGGGAATAACTCCCTTGACTTGATCTAACAGGAAGCTTTAAATACAAGCACGTAAATAAGAGAACACTGAATGTAATGAAAAGTTTTCCTTTAGCAAATAAATGTTCACAGTGCAACATGAGAAGTTTGTAGCTGAAGACCACTGTGTGTCTGGTTCTTGTGTTAATATGGAGCGAAGCTGATAAGACGGCAATAAAAACATAATACTTTTTTCCTTCAATGGTTAAAAGATAATATTTTTTGAAAGCATTCAAATTTTCTACATCTGGGAGAGAAATAAAGATAAGAGAAAAACAGGCAGCACCGACTAAGTAGAAGCACTGGTTGTAAAAGGTTAGTTAAAGCCTGTAAATGTAGCTGTCAATCTGGGATAATTGCTGCTATTAGGAGAGTTAAACTTCATTATTTGAATATGTACATAGTTTTGTGTGTTAATACTTTAATAGGTATGGGGTATTCGGGGGGTGTTTGTTTTGCTTGTTTTCATTAAAACAAAAAAATATGGTAAGATGTGACATAGGTTCAAATGGGTTTGACAAGAAACAACTGTATAAAAGATCAACCTGCCAAACATTAGTGTATGCATGTAACACAAAAGCTGAAACTGGACATTAAAAAGCTGTTATGTATAGCATGTAGGAATAATAATTTCTTATCATAATAGCAATACTTTCCATACTAAATCTGAATATGAATGGTTTCAAAGTTGTATACAAAAAGAGAGAGTAGGAAACCATATTAAAATGCAGAGTGCAAATAGCCATGTTACAGGAGACACATTACGAAATAACTAAGCATGTGAATTTGATAAAGAAAGGATTTCAGGGTGGTTATTCAGTGGAATATCTGGGACAAAGGAAAAGGGGAGTACTTATATTATTTGCTACAGGATCTTCAAATGTGATAGAATAGAGGAACAGATAATAATGGTCAATTTGTAGTAGTAAGGGTTACTGGCAAGGTAGGAAGATTATGCTGGCATGCATTTATATTCTTCCTAAAACTGCTACAATATAGCTTAAGAAAATTATGGGAGAAATAATAAGCTTTCAGCAGGGAATATTACTTATAGGTGAGGGCTTGAACTTGATTTGCATTAGTGAGGGTGTATCTGGGGGCCTAGAAGGGAAATATAACAAAATGGTAATTTTTGAAGAAATTGTGAAAATATTTGGTATGGAAGATGTGACTTCAGTAGCAGAAGCTCAGAGAATTTACATATGATACCCCAAGGTACAAAAACTGGGCTAGTCTAGACAGAAATTATATTTCACAGAAATGTGTATATTTAATTGAAGGTTTTAACAGGCACCCAATAACTATTTCATTTCATGTGCCAATAATAACTAAAATAAAAATGCAGGGTAATTAAATAAAATGAGGCACTGGCACTTCCCCACCTGTCTGTTAAATAGAGAAGAATTTAGGAATGGGCAGTGAAAAGTTATTATGGAAGATAGAAATTTAAAAAATATAGCTAGGAGGCAGGATAAAATAAAACTGGATTTTAAAAAATTGGGTAGAAATAAAAGAAAATATTGATATGGATAAGAAGTAACAAGAATTATTTAGAAGGACTGACAAAGGTTAAATTATTGCAGAATAAGGGGAATCTCACAGAACAAGAAGAAGTGCAACTGCACAGAGCTAAAGAGAAAATAAGGGACTACCTGGATAATATGCATTAGTTTAAAAAGGTTGCTGCTAAGCATCTGTTTTTGATGATAGCTCCAGATCAGAAAAGCTTTTATCATAACAGCACAGGCAAAAGAAAGTAGAAAGGATTGTTGCCAAGCTTAGGGATCTTGTAGCAATTACTGACACCATCACCAAACTTACAACTACCTTCCCACCCATCAACACAGACCCATTAGTAGCACCACCAACACATAAACCTTCAAATCCCCTATCCACCTTTTCACTATCACCCATTCCTACATCCACCATTCAAAAACTTCTTTATAAACTAAAACTATGCATAAACGCCCCAGATACTCTACCTGCAGAATATCTACAACTATCAGCCCCCTCCATTGCTTATCCTATCAGCATTCTCCTTAACAGGTCCATTCAAGAATCCTGTATACCAGATATCTGGAAGAAAGCATTTGTTATCCCTCTTCATAAAGGTGGTAACAACTCTGATATCTCTAATTTCCACTCCATCACCACTCATTCCCCATCTCTAAAATATTAGAGAAATGCATCCATACACAGCTCATAAGTCATCTAGTAAAACACCAAATGCTTTCTCCCATTCAACATGGTTTCAGGCCTGGACATAGCACCAATACAGCCGTCATTTCCATCTTAGACACAGTAAATAGAGCTTGCAATGCTGGCTCCTTAGTTTCTGCACTCTTTCTTGGTTTATCAAAGGCATTTGACACCATTTCCCACTCTCTACTGCTTACTAAACTCTCTTGCCTTAGCCTATCTCCCTCCACCCTACAGTGGTTTACCAATTATCTCAGCAATAGGCAGCAATCCTCTTCCCCTTTCATTACTACTAACACAGGTGTTCCTCAAGGCTCAATTCTGGATCCCCTCCTTTTCAGTATATTTGTCAATAACTTTCATAATACTCTAACACACAGTACTGTCTTCCAATATGCAGATGACTCAACCATCATCTGCTCCTCAAAATTTGTCACTGAATTACAGCATCTTATCCCAAGAAGCATTTACCTCTACTGAGCACTGGATGTCCCAGAATCACCTCACCCTTAACCCCAATAAGACAAAACTATTATTATTTACCCCCACAAAATCTAGCCCTGTTGACAAGACTCTATTTACTGTTAGTTCCCATAACAACACTATCATTGAAGTTGTCCCTAGTACCAAATTGCTAGGTGTCATCATTGATGACAAATTAACTTTTGATCTTCACATCCACAACATCAAAAAAAATCATCAAAAGCTAGGTGCCTTATATAGGCATAACTATTTCCTCAGTCTCTGCAAAAAAGGCCTCGGCCTCATACTTCCAACCCTTCTATATGGAGCCACCATCTTCACCAACCTACAATCCTCCTTAAAAAATAAGCTGGACTCTTGTTACAACTAAGTCGCTAAATTTGCTACAAGCGCAAAATATTCTACCCACCATTGCTTATCTCTGCATCAACTAAAGTGGCTAGAATCCCACCACCACCTTACTTACCTATAATTAACTACAGTCCACAAGATAATCTTTCAATCTGAAAGCTGCCCTTCCCTCACATCCATACTGACCATGTACCACCCAAATTGCCATCTCAGGTCTGAAAACAAAATGTTATTATCCACTGAGAAACCTATACTCTGAGCTGGCCAAATGCTGTTTTCTCATTCTGTCTCCAAGTTATGGAATAATCTTCCTCCTTCACTCAGGACAATCAGTAATCCTGCTTCCTTCAAAAAAAAAAAATCCCTCAAATTACATTTTTCCTTTCACTGGATATGCTCCTGTACCCCACCAAATAACCCCAGCACCTGATTTCCTTCTCACTCCCCTCTTCTCCTCTGTACCTTTCTGACTCATTTCTGTCACCTTGACTAACTCTGACCTATCACCAGCTTTCTACCCTGACGTCAACTCTGCTCACGTTAGAACTCAACTTTCACATCTATAGCAGACTGTAATACATTATTGTTACTTCTGCCACTACTTTTCCTCTTATGTCACACTACTGCCCATAACACTTGATCCTACACATTAACACAGTTTTACTCTTGCATATAGTTAAGGATTTTTGTATGATATTAATGGAATGACATTGTCCTATGTTTCAACTTTATTTTTTACTTCTGTATGTATCAGCATTGTTCTATTACTTATGTATGTACACTGTGGAGCTTTTCTCCCCGGGTGTCCACTGAAAATGGGCTTTTCCTAGGTCCAGTGGACTTTCCCAGTCAACAAATGCAATAAATAAATAAATAAATAAAATAACCAGAGATCCTGTAGTGGTGTTAGAAATATTTCAGAAATTTTATGAGAATTTGTACAAAGAAGAGAAATGTAGAAATCAAGAAAAATGACAAATGGAAATATTTATGGAAGAATTCAATATGCCAAGGTTAAAGTTAGATGAGGCTCAATTATAACAGCTAGAATAGGAGAAGATGAGATAACAATGGTGATTATAACTAATCTACAGGAAAGTCTCCAGGAACAGATGCTATTCCTATGGAAGTTGGGAAGATAGAGATAGATCTGGAAGGTTTTTTTAACAGTAATTTAAAAGGAGGAGAAGCACCAACATCTGAAAGCTGTGGTGGCTGTATTTATTTTATTTTATTTATTTTATTTTACATTTGTTGACCAGGCTAGTCTAGCTGGATACATGTCCTTTTTCAGTAGAGGCCCGGGGAGAAAAGCTCCAGAAGAAAAGAAAGTACATATCATATACAAGCAGAAGTAGATATTATACATAGTATAGTCAGAAAAAAAGAAGGTGCATATCATATACAAACAAAAGTAAGTATTATACACATAAAGACATATAAACAATTGGCTATACATTCTGTTGACTACAGGTGCAAGCAAGCGTAAATATTATTCACATAAAGACATAAAAACAAATTGGCTTTAATTCCATTAAGAAACAGGTGGAGGCTTTTGTAGTTAATCTAAGAAGGTTACAATGTGCTTCCTTCTGGGAAAGAGGATGATTTTAGGATGGGAAGAGGCTAGGAGGTGTTGGACGTTTGGTGTTAGTCTGGTTTAGTACAGGGGCATAGCCAGTGGGACTTAAGGAATTCTTTGAGGTGATTTTTGAATTGATTTAGAGAGGTCAAGAGTCTTAGTTTGTTTGGGAGGGAGTTCCAGAGTTTTCCAATGGAATTGGCATAGAGAGTGTCACCTCCCGAGTTGTTAGATTTAATGGTTTGCACTTGGAGGCTTTTAGATGATCTGAGGCAAGTGAGGTTGGAGTAGGGGGTAAGTATTTTGCTCAATGAGGGGGTTTTGTCTGGTTGGTTCATTATTTTAAATGCCTCAGCAAGTTGGTTGAGTTTGAGTATATTGGGCAATTCTAACCAGTCAAGTGATTTTAGGTTTAGGCAGTGGTGGGTTTGATAAGGCATTCCCGTTATAAATCTGGCTATATGGTTATAGGCTGTAGAAAGTTTATTGAGCTCACTCTTGTTGAGAAATGAGAGTATCTGGGAGGCATATAGAAGGGTGGAAAGGAGATGGGTGCGTGCGATAGTTAGTTTGGTGTGTGGGGTTAAGAAGTTCTTTATTCTATACATGGACCCGAGTTTCTTGTTTACAGACTTGATGGTCAGGCTGACATGTGTATCAAATTTTAGTTTGTGGTCAATGGTCACACCTAGTAGTTTGGTGTTGGAGACCGGTTCAATAATGGTACCATTGGTAGAAGACACTTGGAAGGTTGGGTTGTTGACATTTAGTGGTTCTTTTCCTTGGGAGGTAGTTACAGTGGGGAAAAATAATAGTAACTTGGTTTTAGTAGGATTAAGTAAGAGTTTTAATTCGGAGAACCATTTTTCTACTATAGTAAAACATTTCTGGGTTGTGGCTTGGAGTTTGGTGAGAGATACGTCAGAGCAGATCAGGGTGGAGTCGTCTGCATATTGAATGCAGGTGGCTTTGGGTATGACTGAGTGAAGATCATTAATAAAGACTGAGAAGAGAAGGGGACCAAGTATAGAGCCCTGGGGAACACCTATATTATTGGGGAGTAAGTCCGATAGCCTGCTTTGCCACTGAACAGCTTGTTTTCTTCCAGAGAGGTAAGCTTTAAACCAACTTATGGTTGAATTGTTAAGCTGTAGGGTTTCCAGGGTATGGAGCAGCTGCTGGTGATTGACCATATTGAAGGCTTTCGATAGGTCAAGAAAGAGAGCAGAGGATATTAATTTATTGTTGCGGTTGTTGTTGACTGAGTCAACAAAGGAGAGAAGAGCAGTGGTTGTGCTATGATGGGGACGAAAACCATGCTGGGTATTAGACAAGGGGCTGTTAAGGGTAAGGTGGTTTATGAGTTGTTTGTGAACACATCGTTCCATAATTTTGGCTAGTGGAGACAGAATTGCTATGGGTCTGTAGTTAGATGCGTCTGTGGAGGTCCCGCCTTTGTGGAGAGGGATGACATAAGAGATTTTCCATATGGAGGGAATGGTAGCTTCAGTTATGGTTCTGTTGATTAAGATTGATACGGGATATGCTATGACATCAGACGCTATTTGTAAGTATTCGGCTGGGAGTTGGTCAATTCCTGTAATACTTAAAGATGGTAAAGATCCATCAGATCTAGCTTCATATAGGCCCATTTTGATTGTAAACAATGGTTACAAAGAATTTATGTCTGTAATGGGTAAAAGAATGGCAAAGGTGTTGCCAAAATTGATAGGCATGGATCAATGTGGTTTTGTGGAGGGGAGGCAAACATTTGACAACATTAACAGAACAATGATGATTAAGAGGGAAGTGGAATGTAAGAAAATACCACCGTTGTTGGTGGGTCTTGATGCAGAGAAATCATTTGTCAGAGTAAGCTGGGAGTAGGGCAATGAAAGCATGTGCATTCTCTGACACAATAATAAGTTTAATTAGAAGGATATATGAGGGATAGGATGTGAAAATTAGAGGAGGTGTCCTCTCTGATAAGTTCTGTTTGAACAGAGTCTGAATTGTCCAGATTTAACCTCATGGTTTTGGAATGTTTCTCATAAAAAGGGTGGTTTTCTGGCAAATCAGAGGACTGAAGTCACTAAATAATGACATATATATGAGTTTCAGAAAATGCATGCTAACACAAATCCTGTTATTCTATTAACTTTCTAAGTTAAAAAGAGCAATATTTAAAATCTATCCCTATTTTGGGCTACTGTATCTCCATTATTTTAGGCTTTGTCCAGATTTCTTGCATTAAGAAGTTGAAAGGTATTCATACCTGTCAACTGTCCAGATTTTTGCCTCATATTTTTGGCCTATTCCTCATAAAAAATTGTGGTTTTCTGACAAATTGCTAAGGATTTAAATAACTAAATAATGTTATACATTTGAGTTTCATGCTTCATTTCTTTCAAAACATGCATGCTAACACAAATCTTGTCATTCTAGTAACTTTCTAAGTTAAAAAGAACAATATTTAAAATCTATCCCTATCTTTGGGCCATTGTATCCCCATTATTTTAGGCTTTGTCCAGATTTCTTGTGCTAAGAGGCTGAGAGTTATGGAGGTATGCTATGTAATGCCCTAGTTATGGGGGCAGGCAGGTTAGTCAATTAAACTCAAAAAGTACTTTCTTGACTGGGAAAGATGGATTCTCTTGTTATGAGATTGAACTTATCTGTACTCTTTTGGAAAATGTGTTAGAAAATAATGTGTATATTATTTTATGCTTTTTTATATTGTATATATTGTGTGTCTTGTTTATTAATTACTACTCTGGATGCTAGTCTGTTAAACTATGTTGGAGCTTTTCTCCTTGGGCCTCCACTGAAAAAGGGCTATTAAGCTCAGTCGAACAAACCTGGTCAATAAATGTAAAATAAATAAATTAATTAATGAGATTTTTTTTCTGCAGAAGGTTGGCGTGGCAATGGACACAGCATGTGCTAATAGCTATGCCAATCTAGCACTGGCACAATGGGAAGTAAATACAGTATTAACTGGTAAGATGTTCCATCATCATACTTTGTACTACAAAAGATTTGTGGATGATATTCTTTTATCATGGGATAGCTTCCTTAAACTGCTGGCAGAATTTGTTATGTTTTTACATTCTATCACTGATTTCCTGAGATTCATATACACAGCTTCTGATAAAGAGACTGCATTTTTAGACGTATCCATCAGTAAATAAACAGTAGGTTTTGTTAAGACCAAGGTTTTTAAAGAGGCCACTATGAAGAATGTATTACTGCATAAAAAGAGCATGCATCCTCAGCACATACTGAGGAATGTGATGAGGGGTCAGTTCTTAAGAACTATGAGGATTTATAATGATGATAGCCTTCTGAAAAAGGAGTTTGAGAGTCTAAGATCTGACTTTCTAGCAAGAGGCTATGCACAGGATGAGGTGGATAGCTGTATAGTCCAGGTCTGGCAAGAAAGGAAAGGCAAGGGGTGAGCATATTATGCCCAACAGCTACCTGAGGGAGAGGCATCATTTATATTTGATCCATAATGTACAGTGAGGGTTCCACTCACATTTTTGAGTGATGTAAATACTTTCTGTGATATAGTGAAGAATCATTGGGGGATTCTGTCTCTGAAGAATTGAGTGGAATTGTATCATAAGTTCCATGGTTTTCTTTTAGAAACAACCCCAATCTGAAGAGACAACTATGCTATAGAAAGGGAGCAGTAGGGGGGTTTCCACAGTCCCAGCGGTAAGGCACTTATCCCTGTCGAAGTTGTAGTGCATGTAGTTCTATACAACCTGGCCTGGTTTTTAAACATCCCCATTTAGGTTTTTCTGTTCAGTATATGTTTTATGTAGATTGTTCTACAAAGAACTTAATTTACTTGGCATTCTGCACCCTCTTTTATGCTTTTTACATAGGGAAAAACCAATCATTCCTTTAAGGAACTGATTTTGGAACACCTGAAAGACATTAGGAATGGGAGGCAGGAAAATGCATTAGCACATCATGTGGTGGCTGAAGGGAATGCCCATAAGTTTAAGTTTCTGGGACTGGAGGTAATTGGAACTGATATTAGGGGTGGGGATCGTAAGGATAAGACAGGCAAGGGAACAAGCCTGGATTTTATCACTCCAAGCAGATAAGTTTCCAGGACTAAATGAGGCTATTTCCCTGAAGCCTATGTTAAAGGCACGACCACTTCCACATGAAAATCTGTGTGTGTGTGTGTGTGTGTGTGTGTGTGTGTGTGTGTGTGTGTATATATATATATATATATATATATATATATATATATATATATATATATATGGGTCTACTTTGTTTCACCTAACTTCCAATTCACTGACTCCCATTTGACTGAGACCAAATGACTGAAATTTAATTTGACTGACACTTCATTTCACTGACAGTTCATTTGACTGACAAGTATTATTAGCAAGAAAATGGAATATGCCCCCTTCCCCACTGTAGTGCGACCCTGGAGTTAGAATATATAGTTGGGGGGTGTGGGGGGCACAGCCCCCCACAACTGGGGGTGTGGGGGGCGCAGCCCCCCACTTACTTTTCTTTTACTAAGCAATATTATATCAAAACTTAACAATATCATATGAAATGAAGTGGGGCTGCCCCACACCCCAACTATATATTATAACTCCAGGGTCGCACTACAGTGGGGAAGGGGGCATATTCCATTTTCTTGCTAATAATACTTGTCAGTCAAATGAACTGTCAGTGAAATGAAGTATCAGTCAAATGAAATTTCAGTGAAATGGGGTCAGTGAAATGAAAGTCAGTGAATTGGAAGTTAGGTGAAATGAAGTAGACCCATATATATAGATATATATATATATAGGATCCAGACACATGCTCGACTAGCATATGCCCGAATCACAAAACATCGCACACACATACACGAAAGCGCTTAACATCGACAAGCACTTCCGTGCATGTGTGCCTGTTTCGTAGATCGGACTACAGTGCGGGTAAGGGAACATTCCCTTTACCCCACTGCAGTGCGATCTCGGAGTGAGAATAATAAAGTAGGTGGGGTGTGGGGGGTGCAGGGGGGCAGAAACGTAGATTTTTTTTGAACTACACATACACGGAAGCGCTTTTCGATGTTAAGCACTTTCGTGTATGTGTGTTCGATGTTTTGTGATTCGGACATATGCTAGTCGAGCATGTGTCCTAGACCCATATATATATATATATATATATATATATATATATATATATATATATATATATATATATATATATATACATACATACATATATATATATATATATATATATATATATATATATACATGGATCTAGGACTTTTGATTGAAAGATCAAAAGCCTGAATACATTACCACTGAACACACTTTAACGAAAGTGCTTTCATCGAAAAATCGCTTTCGTTAAAGTATGTTAAAAAACCCACAAAATCTACTTGAATGCAGGAGGGCAAGCCCCCCTGCACCCCCATACTTTAATATTCTCACGCCGAGGTCACACTACAGTGGGGAAAAGGGAATTTTCCCTTACCGCACTGTAGTACGACCGGAGCAACAAGCATATTTACGCGAAAATGCTGCTTTATTGAACAGCACTTTCACCCAAGTATGCTCACCAAATTGGGATTCAGTGAAAGATGCAGTTGAGCATCTGTACAGATCCTATATAAATATATATATATATATATATATATATATATATATATATTTTTTTTATATGAATAGTTTAAAGTTTTGTACCTTGGTGTTTTGTAAGTATACTGCTACTATGCAATGTAATTTTTTATTGCTGTTTTCAAAAAAAATTTTTTACAGGCTTCTGGCAACAGGAAATGATGTCACAGTGCATTTGCTATATAGATGGTTCTTCTCTTTAATGTGACTGTCTGATGAAAAGATCTATTGTATCGTGAAAGAGCCTACCCATTCTTATTCTTACTTTTAAGTTGAATAAATTTAATAACCTACAGCCTTGGTGGCCTGGTACTTTGTTTATTTAGATTAGTCAATTAGCAGGCTTGACCCTGTAGCTTGGTTACAGGAAACACAAGCCTGAATCTTCTACACTAACTACCAGACTGCTGACAGAATTGTGAGTTTGAGTTTCAGTGCATTTTCATGGAATTGTAAGTTTCAAGGGAAGAGAGGTTTACTGTTGCTCATGCTAAGTCTGTTTTCAATGTGCAATTAATGGTTTTGTTTAGCAAATGGAAGTCACTGTTTGTACTGTAGAATTTGAAAGCAGGAGCATAATTGCCTTTGGTGCAGAAGGCTGTAGATTCTACTCCCACACCATGTATATAGAGTGCTGATATTGGTGTAACCTTTTTATTGCTGATCATTTGATGCATTTTACGGGGATAGGGGTTCTGCACTCCTGAGTATGTCCTCCTTTGTATGAGATGCCTAGTAACTATGAATTTGTTATTGGCTTGTCAGTCAATCCCCATTGCAATATTACCAGCTTACCAGTTTCTTTTTAATGTAACATAGGCAATTAATTCTTCAAGGACAGCAGGCACTGAATTTGTAGATGAAATACTGAAATGTAAAGTTGTTTACCAGTAGCAACCTCTTCATTAGTTATAAATCTCTTTAATGTGGAATTATTCGAATGACTTTTACTTCTGCAGAGACTGTGCTTATTGACTGATACTGGTGGATTGTAATGACAGAAGCTTGAGTGTCTTTTTATGGTTGAAATTTTCTGAAATGGTTGCTTTTGTCATTATTCCTTTAGACATTTTGTTTCATTGCTTACTGGAATAATGTTCAAAACTACAAATGTAAAACACATTCTAACAAGTGGTGCTATATTATGCAAGGAATATAATTTAATACAATCAAGAAGATGAATCAAAGAACACACACATATATATGTATGGCCCTAAAAATGTGTGCAAGGAGCCTATGGTTTGAAAACAGCTCAAAGGTAAACATAATTCTCTACTGACAAGATGCCTTTTCCTTGAATGTGGGTTTTAATGCTTTTCAATGAATGTGAGTTTCAAGGGCAGATAAGTTTACTGCTCATACCAAGTCTGTTTTCACTGTGAGACTGTATTTGTTTAGCAAGTGGCTATCAATGTTTGTGCTATGTTATTTCAATATCTGTAATCACTGTAGAAGTAAATACGAAAACAATATACACATTGACAGGTTTGAGTAGTGTTTATGGTAACTGGGGAGAAATAGCCAAGTAATGGAACACTGGAATAGCTGGGGAGTGGGATGCTGCAGGGGTAGCTAGGGGGTTGCTGCAGGAGGGGCTGCTCTGGGGGCCCCAATCTATTACCATGCCTTGGGCCCCATTTGACCATGATCTGGCTCTGGTTGTGGGCCAAACTATAATCCTGAATAAAGCCGCAATGTATATAATATATGTGCGAGAGGTCTAAGGCTGGAAAAAGCTGGGGTGAGTCATTTTATGAGTTTTTCTGTCATGGATTGCAGGAGGTAGATTTTTATTTTTTTTTCCTTAATCCTAGCAGGATCAAAGCAGATATTGATGGAAGCACATACCTCTTGCCATCTTTGCTCAAGACTTGGCCAAAACTAAAAAAATAACCTTCATTACAAAGATGGTTGATTTGGGAGATTACAGTAGTATTAAATGCTTGTAATCTCTTAGTCGTGAGGCAAACCTTTACCGAGATTGTGAAGAGCACCAATTGACCTGAGAAAATAGATGAAGATTTATACTAAAGAACTGAAGAAGATCCTAATTTTTACAATCCTAACACATTTGTTTATGAATGCAAAAAAATACATTGCATCAACTGAAGTTCCTTTTATTTTGAAACGGGAATGTACTACTTACTTGTTTTCTTGTAAAAGTAGTTAAGAGCTCTACAACCATTCCCTAAATTATTTTTATTTAGTTGTCTTAATGAAGTAGCTTTATAGGTTTAACTGTTTATACATTCATCAGTTAATACATATCAGAAATAAAAAAATATTAAGATATTTTGGAGTAACCGACTTCAAATCTTGTTTAATGTATATCACACATTTTATCACAGTTAAGTATGTCAGTATTTTGGGGGTTTTGTTTGTTTTTTTGAATTGTTCAAGTTGCCTTCTATTAAGTAGTAGGAATGGAAATTTGAGCTGTCAGAAAAAACTTACTCTGATGTGTGCCTTTTCTCTCAAGTGCATTCTGGGAACAGTCTGTTGAGGCAACTAGTACTGAAGTGACTGACAGCCTCACGGGGTCTTCTAATTTAGTAAGTTACTTGTGTACTGCTCTGTGTTCCTTGAACATTTATTACTTGTGTTAATATTGTGTGTGCCAGTATACCACAGAGTTTAAGGTTGTGCTGTAGTAGCAAGTTTGAGCTCTTTGTTTCATAGCTTCACTCCATTTGCAAATGCTTTAACTTTTGTGCTGCTTGGGTGCCTTAACAAGACATTGATACCTACTAGGTTTATCCTGCTTAGCATATGAACGAGTGAAAATTTATCTTTGTTAGTTACCCCCACAACTCTAGATGTGTGTATTCTTATTTTAGGTTATAATGTTTCTATTCGTTTAGGCCACATTTCTTTCCATTTACTTGCCACCTATCCCTCAAACAGACAGAGGCATATTGTAAATGCTTGCCCACTCAAGCCTTAGTATACTCCTGAAATAATCTTAGGGTACCAAAACTTGGCAGATATATTTGAAAAACATGGCTAGGGTTAAAAAGGCCCCTGGAGTCATTAGCCTAATGTACACCTATAAACCATCAGGACCAAGTTCAAAAATCAAGGACATTTATAAAATTGACTTTGCTTTACTTAGAAAGTTTATAGAGCAACAGGTTTTGCATCAACACATTTTTTCTAACAGCAATAAAAAAGTAAAAAGTATAAAACTCCAATCTCTTGCATTATTGACTAGCTGGTAATCCTCCATGATTCTAGACAATACTGAATATGTTATGAGAGAGAGGACAACATATCAGACAAACTCAGGGATGTTTTTTAACACCTTTATTGAATTATCACTTATGACATAGGCAAATTTGCATTTATATAAAAGCAATTAAACTGTATTAAATTAACATTAACAATCTCACTAGTCTTATATGTAAAGCCATGGAAAGATTTATCACGGAAATGATCAACAGAGATATGGTAAACCACCAGACACTGGACCCAACTCAGTATGGTTTTGTCAAGGGTAGATCATGCCTACTCAACCTGGTGGACTTCTTTGAGAAGGTAACCAAAGCAATGGATGAGGGAAAAATGTCTCACACTGCCTACCTTGACCTGGCACAATATCCCACTCGGGCATTGTTGAAAAACTCAAGAGGTTAGGTACAAACTCGTATGTCACCCAGTGGATAGCCAACTGGCTCACAGACAGGACCCAGGAAGTTAGAATTAGGGAGCCAACCTCTATAAAGAGGCCAGCCACAAGTGGAGTCCCTCAGGGATCAATCCTTGGACTGCTCCTTTTTGGCATTTACTTCTCTGAAGTCAAGGACAATGTCAGTGATCTCTGGCTGACTAAATTTGCAGATGATTGTAAATTAGGAGCTGTCATAGAACCCCATACTGAAACAAATATTCTCCAGGAGGGGCTGACACAGACAAACAACTGGTGTCAGAGTCATGAACTAAAACTAAATGCCAAGGAATGTATAATAGTATCCTTTGGGAAGTCATCCATCCCTGGTAACTATCATATTGACAACACACCTCTTAGTATTGAGCCAATAGTCAGGGACCTAGAGACACTCATAGATAGCAATCTAGCCTTTGACCATCACATGTCTACAATAGTGAGGGAATCATTCTATGTTGCACAAATTATAAACAAAGGTATGGCATCTAAGTCCAAGGAAGTCATTGTTCCATTGTATTTGGCATTCATCAGACCTATCATTGAGTACAATCCTATCTTTGGTATGTACCTAATCAGGCATATCCAAGAACTGGAACATCCACAAAGGTTCCTCACTAAAACAAATACAGGGCATAAGTAAAATGTCCTGTGCAGACCACCTCAAGGCTCTATCCCTGTATTCTGTCTCCTATGGGCTTTTGAGTGGAGACCTATGCCTGGCATACAGGGCATTGTCAGACCCCACTCTGATGGACCTCCTGCATATCCACAAAACAAACAACACACCAGAATTACCCATTCTAAAGACTTAAACCTTGCCTGTGATATAAATAGGACCTGCTGGAGAGACAGGTATGTATCCCAGAGACTACCCCATCTATGGATCAGGCTCCCCATCCATGTGAGGCAGAGTTCCTCCCTAACCTAATTCAAGTACAATTTGGACAAATGGATGGAAAATACGAAATTCATCCCTGGTTTGGCACCTATGTCTCTAATGGACACAGACAACCTGTAAATGGTTCATCTCCCAGGCCCCTACTTGTAAATGTTTCATCTCCCAAACTGCTGCTTACACTTATCAAGGGTATCAGAACTTGTCAGAGAGTTGGGATCCATGGCTAGGCTTAAAAAGGCCCTTGTAGTCATTAGCCTAGTAAAAACCTATGAACAAACATTATACTTCACATATGTTGCTATGTGTCATATGACCTAAGCAACATTACATACATTATTCAATTCCTGTCCCTTTTTTTAACAAGAAACATCTTTATTAAACCATTACTTATGACATACGCAATCATACATTTACATAAATGAAAACACAGACACAATTCTAGTTACAAGCATTTTACATCACAAACCATAATGACACACTCCCAGTTGCAAACATTATACATCACATATAATCTACCCAATCATTTTCAGTCAAACATTGCATAGCTCATTTAAATCCTGCCTTCTTTTAAACCTCATTCCTCCCCTGTATGTTTTGTTCCCATAATTCTATTTTTTCATATGTAGTCTGCTCCTACCCTTTTCTAAAGATCTCAATTCCAGTTGTTTTCTCTGTGTTACTATATTCACTACTTCTAGTATAGTTGATTTAGATTTTGATTTCCATTTTCTAGTAATTGATTTTTTGACAGCCATCATAAGTAGACACAGCAAGTTTGCAAGTCAAAAGAAGGTGGAGGCTACCTCTGATCAAATGACCTAATAAAACCAGATGGTGAGATCCACTAGAAGCCACAGGAGGGGGAAGGAGGGAGGATCAACAATACAGATGGAATGTTATGGTAAGACATAACTTCTTTATCTGATATTGTTAATCCTCATTCATTCCTTACGCATGGGACAGAGTCCACAGCTACCTTTATTCCGGGGAGTCTCTCATGGAAGGACATTCCTGAGCACCATAGAACCAAAAGATGCTCTTCCCCTGGAGGCCAAATCCAATTTGTAATGGAACGTTATGGTAAGACATAACTTCTTTATCTGATATTGTTAATCCTCGTTCATTCCTTATGCATGGGACAGAGTCCCCAGCTACCTTTATTCCTGGGAGTCTCTCATGGAAGGACATTCCTGAGCACCATAGAACCAAAAGATGCTCTTCCCCTGGAGGCCAAATCCAATTTGTAATGATTGATGAAGGTATGAGAGGTAGCCCAAGTTGCAGCTGCACAAATGTCATGTAAAAAAGCTCTGGCATGGAAGGCAGCAGAAACTGCCACTGATCTTGTAGAATGAGCCTTTATGGTAGTAAGTAATTGAATATTACATTGTCTATAAATGAAGGTCACACAGTCTTTCAACCATTCAGCCAATGTGACCTTAGCAACAGCACATCCTAATCTAGGTCCAAAATAGCCAAAAATAACTGGTCTGATTTATGAGAGGCCTTAATCCTGTTCAAGTAGAAGTGAATTTGCCTGTGAATATCTAGGGTATGTAGGCAATACTCTCCTTTGTTTGAATAGTTGGGAAGGAAAACTGGCAATTCAATGGTTTGATTAATGGACATTTCAGAGATCACTTTTGGCAGAAAGGAGGGATTAGTTCTCAATGACACTCTATCTCTATGAAAAATCAAATATGGACTCTTGATGCATAAGGATTGAAGCTTAGAAATATGTCTGGCAGAGGTAATGGTGACCAAAAACAAGGTTTTCCATGACAAGTATTTGAGGTCGCAAGAAGAAGCTGGTTCGAAAGGTGGCATTGTCAAAGCTTGTAGAACTAATGACAGGTCCCATGGTTGAGTAGGTTCTCTAAAAGGGGGTTTTAGATGAGTCACACCTTTTATGAAAGTCTTGCATAATTTGTGTGACATAAGAAAGGAGTCTTGGACACCACCATGGAAATTAGATATTGCAGCCAAATGAACTCTAATGGTAGAGGCCGATAGACCGGATTGAAAAAGAGTGGCTAGATACTCCAGTACTATCGACACTGGTGCTGAAAAAGGATCTACCTGCTTTTCTTTCAGCCAAAAAGTAAATCTTTTCCACTTGCTTAGATAAGCAATTCTGGTGGAAGACTTATGAGATGCAATAAGAATGTCACATACTGGCAAAGAAAGATCATTCTGCCTGGAAATCAAGGGAATTGGAGGAGCCAAGCTGTGAGCTTCAGGCTGTCCAAGCTGGGGTGAATCAGATTCTGTGGATGGGAGATCAACCCCGGGGTTGGATGGAGAATCCATGGTTGATCTAGCAGGTGTGGCCAAAGGAAGGGGAACCAAATCTGACAAGGCCAATATGGCGCTATGAGAATCACTTTGCTCTTCAACCGGCAGGCTTTCTTCAGAAACTGGGGAATGAAGGGGAGAGGTGGAAATGCATAAAGTAGACCCAAGGGCCAATCGTGGACTAGAGCATCCCTGGGTGACTTCCCAGAGGGGGAATCAGGGTAAAATAGTTGCTGCATTTGTAGTTGGTTGGGGACACAAAGAGGTCACAGCAAGGAAGACCCCAGCGGTTGAAAATCTCCTCCGCTATCACGGGATTCAGGGACCACTCGTGAGGTTGTAGAATACACCTGCGGAGTCTGTCTGCTATCACATTGGAACTCCCAGGAATGTGCGTTGCTAGAAGAAAACGGTTGGTAGCCATCGCCCATTGCCATATCCTCATGGCCTCTCGACAGAGTGGGTAAGATTTGGTTCCGCCCTGTCTGTTGATGTACCAGACCACCACCATGTTTTCTGATTGTATTGCAATAGTCCCAGATGGCAGCAGGGGATGGAATGCTTGCAACGCCAGAAGCACCGCCCTCAGCTCTAGAACAT
Organism: Protopterus annectens; assembly: GCF_019279795.1. NCBI lineage: Eukaryota > Metazoa > Chordata > Ceratodontiformes > Protopteridae > Protopterus > Protopterus annectens. Next base: position 870,720,387 of record NC_056737.1, on the reverse strand, counting down.
TTATATGCAGATGGGCCTCCATTTCGGACCAAGTACCTTGGACTATCTGTCCATGACATAGCCCCCCCCCACTCCATCAGGGAGACGTCCGTGGTCACTGTAGCCTTGGGTTGTTGGGGGAGAAGGGGCGAGACCATTGTGATGGGTTGTGGGTCATCCACCAATTTAAATCCTGTTTGCACCTGTGAGTTACCCAAATCTTGGCTGAAAGAGGGTACTCAAAGGGATACCATTGAGTGAGCAGTAGCCATTGTAGAAGCCTCATGTGAAACCTGGCCAGGGGGACAATGGTGACGGAGGCTGCCATGGAACCCAACAACTGTAAAACAGAATGAGCTGTGGATTTCTCCCTTGAAAGGATTGGGATCAGTTGTTGCTTTATCCTTAGAATTCTGTGCTCTGGAATGGATGATCTGCAATCCTTTGTATTCAAGATGACCCCTATGAATTCTGTGGACTGAGATGGGGTGAGATTGGATTTTTGCCAGTTTATGGTTATGCCTAGCCTTTCTGCAGAAAGGGGAGAGTATGGCAGGGCTTCTTCCAATAGATGTCTGGTGGAGGGCGGAGATGAGCCAGTCATCTAGGTATGGAAACACCTGGAATCCTTGTAGTCGCAAGTGAGCTGTGATGACTGCCATGCACTTTGTGAACACTCTGGGGGCTGTAGAGAGTCCGAAGGCCAGTACTCTGAACTGTTAGTGACTGGCTGCCGCACAGAAGTGAATGAATCTTCTTGATGGCCTGTCCACTTTTATGTGGTAGTACACATCTTGAAGATCTCTCAAGCACATCCAATCATCTTTTTCCAAAAGTGGAAGGATAGACTGTATTGTGACCATCTGGAATTTTTGTACTCTTACAAACTTGTTCAATACGCTGAGATCCAGAATTGGTCTCCAGTCCCCACTTCTTTTTGGCACCAAAAATAGTCTTGAGTAGAATCCAGATACTATCTGGTCTGGAGGGACTATTTGGATGAGACTTTTTTTTAGCAGCTTTGATATCTCTAATGCTGCTTCTTCCCTTTGACTGGGTGGAATGTCGGGTAAGTTTGTTGGGGGAGTGGGACAAACATCAAAGGGAATATGATAATCTCTGGTTATTATCCTTTGTACCCAAGAATTGGTGGTGATGGTTAGTCAGGCAGAAGGGTACAAAGCGAAACGACCCCCAATCACTTCCAGAGGAAAGCAGTTGGGCCACTCTTCAGGAGCACTGGTAGGATTGGCCAGAGAAAGAGTCCCTGGAACCCTGGTTATGTGGACCCCCTCTTCCCCGAAAAGGGTGTCTTCCCTGTGAGTTTCCCCTCTGCCACTAGGGGAGAACCCGGCCTGTGTGTCATGGAAAGGACCCTGAGACTTTTTGTACCATATCTTCCCACTCTTCTGGTTTTTTGGAGAAAGCCCGTTGAGGGGAAGAATAACAGACACCCACAGCAGAAAGGGTCCTACTGTCCTGTTCACATCTGGCCAGTGTACTTTTAACCTTGGTTCCAAACAATGAACAGGCTTCAGTGGGAGCACTGAGAAGGGAAGCCTTGAAAGGTTCCGGGAAATTACACAATCGCATCCAGGCATGTCGTCTCAGAACAATGCCTGAACTCGCCACTCTAGCTGCTTCTTCTGATGCATGAGATATCAGGCGCATGGAGGAGTTAGATATTGATTCAATGGTGGCTAGCTGAGAGGCCACTTTGTCACAGACCACATCAGACACGGCATCAGCCAAAGTTTCAGAGAGCTCAGAAATTAAATCTCTTTGAAGCCTGGTAAAGTGTGCCATATAGTTCAGGGACCTGATTGCAAAGGTCACTGATGCAAAAGTACACTTCCCTATTCTGTCCAGAGCCCAGAACTCTTTGTTAGGTGGATGGACAGTCTGGCTTTCTTCTTCTGCCAGGTCCTTTTTAATTGTGGCCGCCACCACCAAAGCATCTACAGGAAGACCTTTGGACCAATGCGGTTCAGTAGCAGGAGGGGACAAATTTTTATCTGGCCTCCGGGGAATGGCCTCAATGGTGTCAGGAACCTTCCACGCATGCTGCACAATGAGCCGGACTAGTTCATCAGCAGGTTGAGTAACCCAGGAGGTAGGGGGCCGGGCGCAAAAGGCCTGCAGGAACACAGACTCTTCAGAGGTCGGGTTTGAGGGTTGACAGTCACCTCTCTGTTTAAGAATTTCAAGAATATCACCAAAGGATACCTCAGAGGGTGAGCGAGGGGACCCTTTCCCATCATCAAAATCTGTGTCTTCAGTAAGGGACACCTCTGTGGAGTCCATGTGCTTCCTCTTGCATGAGCTTTTTTGATGAACTTCCTCAGAGGGAGAAGCTGGGGAAGACAGTGCAAAAGGGGTTTCCTGTGGGAGTATACCCTGAGGCCCTTGCGCCTGGTGTCTGCCAGGAGCGACTTGTGTACATAGCAGTCCAGAGGAGGGCAGGGAGAATGATAGCACAGGATTGCCAGTCAACGTCAGAGCCTTCTCCATTAGCTGGAAGGCCAGTCCACCTGAAGAGGACTGAGTGTCCAGGACAGGGGTCACCCCTCTCCTAAGTGGCACAGCCTGCCGACTCGGAGTCCCTGGATGGCTGTGAAACACCAAATTATGTACGCCACAGCTGACATCCTGGGTCATAGCAAAACTCTTCTGCCATGAAGGCAACTGCGACTCCTTAGTGAGATCCATAAAGGGAACCATAGAGGGGAAAGACTGTGCTATATCAAGGGGATTCAAAGGCAATGAAGGAGGAGAATAAGTAGGGGTCTTTGGCAAAGGGTGATCACCTCCCGAGGAAGGATAGGTCCTGGGGGGGGCGGGATACCTCTGGCCAAAAGCACTTGATCGAAAAGACACAACACATCATGTTCAGAGAGGCTTCTAGTGGATTTCACGGACACGGCTGAAGGGGGGTCAGGTCTATCCAAAGATGGAGCAAGCTTGGTGCCCACCTCGCAGGTCTGTACTGAAAACAATGGGGCTGTAAAGGACTGAACTACAGGTATCTGCACCGAGAAAATCATTGGTGCCGAAGTCATGGTCTGCACCGACGATAAGGTCGGTATCAAAGTGATTGTCGGTGCTAAGGCTGGAACAGAAAATATCAGTGCTGATAACTGAATTGTCAATGCTGGGTAAGTTGTCAGAGCCGAAAAGGCAATGGTCATCAAAAAATCCATTAACGTCATAACAGTCTACATTGAGGGACAGTCGGTGCTGGTAAAGAAGTCTGAACCGAGGAGCCCCTCAGTACCGATACGCTAGTCGGTGCTGAAGTCACAGATGGCGCCGATGGCCTTGGTGCCGAAAGTCTAGGTACTGAAAGTGCTGGAGCCGAAGAAGTCAAATCTGAAGTGGAAAGCTTAGCTTTCTTGGGTCTCGGTTCGTGGGAGACCCCAGCAGGGGACGAAGGAAGAGACTTGGCCTTTATATGTTCATCACTTTTTTTTCTTATGGGATCTTGGAGGGGTTGAAGCCTCTGACCCGGAAATAGCCTCTGAAAAAGGAGATTTAAGTAGCCCCTTCAATATCAATTTATTTTTTCTCTCAATCAACGTCCTGTTAGAGAAATTCTTACAAATCCCGCAGGGTGAGTCAACTGTTAAATGAGGCACACCCAAGCAATAGAGACACAGGGAATGTGCATCTGAAGTAGGTAATTTATGGCCACAATCTGAACATCTTTTAAATCCTGGACTACCTTTTTTATCTGTCTTGTTAGAAAGAAAGAAAGAAAGGAATTGAAAGGATTCAAGAAAGGATAGTTGCTAAATGCAATAAGGTAAGAGAAAACTATCTAATAACTTTTCTGTGAGAAAAGGTTGTTTTAGAATTTAGTATGATGAAAAAAATTGTACTTAGCTCAAGATAAGTAGCTTGCCATGACCGAATGGCGACACGGCAAACGAAATCTGGGGTAACAGGGAGAGGTGAATTCTGGGTAAGAGTTTTAGCTCGATAGTTTGTAGCTGTCGCGAGCTTGGAAGATGGCCGGCTCGGTTCTGAGGTCAGAACCAATACCCATATGTAAGGAATGAACGAGGATTAACAATATCAGATAATATGTTCCCAAGTACCTCTTTCTTCCCCATCACACCCCCAACGTTTGCTGTCTATCTGAGGAAAAATTCTCTGGAGTCTATTTGGAGTATAAAAATATTTATGCAAACATTTCCATACAAAACCCTAATTCTTCTAGATTTTGTTGATATTTGGCTGACATACATATATCCTCCCAATGTATATCTGTGAATTGCTTATCTAGTCTCTCCTCACAATCCCTTCCAACCTCCGCTGATTGATTCTTATAGTTATCATGCAATATTTTATATGCTCTACCAATTATTCCTTTTTTTAATGGCAGCTTCTGTTCTAGATCCTACTAAAAACTCTAACAGTTCTGGTTTTTCATTTAGGACCCCCCCCATTTCTTTCTCTTTACCTATACTCTGATATCAATCCTTGATAGAGAAGGCAATCTGTAACCTGTAGTCCAAATAAATTCTTGGCCTCTTCCCATTCTATTACCTTTCCCTGTATAGTTATTTGCTCCCAATACATTGGTTCCTTTGCCAGTTTTCTCCAATAAATTCCAGATCCCTCTTGCCTATTGTCTATATCCCTAATTGCAGTCATCCCTATCGGCAGAATCTCCTTTTTCTATTCCCATGTTGGCTTAGTTCTTAGAATACTTGCTGCTAATTTATGGATATAATATTCTGTACAATTATTGTTATTCTCTGTAAAGGCCTGCATCCAAAATCCCAGCCTCTCCTTGTTTTTTGAGCTTCCCCCTGTTCAATCATCATCCATTTCACTTTGAATTATAGTTTTCTGTTTGTGCTATGTATAGGAGACTTAACTGTGTAGCTCTGAAATACCCCTTCAAATTGAGTAATCTCAATCTGCCCTGTTCTACTGGAAGAATCAGTTTATCCCATTTGATTCATGCCTTCTTCCCCTCCCAAATAAAGTTCTTCAGCGCTTTATTAATTGCTATCCTCAACTTCTCCTCTGGTTGATAAAAATATGCCTGACCTGTGCATAAGACTAAAGGGACTAAAAACATTTTGACTGCTTGTATCTTACTATCCATATCCATATAACAAAGCTTCTTTTTTCTCAGTTTTTGTATTATCTTTTGTTTAGTCTCTTCTCACATATCCTTAGCTGCCACACTAGAATCATTTTTAATCCATACTCCTAAATATTTCATTTGATCATGTCCCCCTAAATACGGATATTCGTGTGTGGGTACATAATTTACTGCTATTGACTTTGTTTTAGCTTCATTAATTTTGTATCCTGAAAAGATTTGAAACTGTCTCATAATGTTCCATAACACTGTAATGTCTCCTGGTTTTGTCAGGTATAAAATAATATCATCTGCAAATATTGTCAACTTTTCTTGACTACCATCCCAATTATATCCTTGAATTTCTGAGTCTCTTATTTTCTTTGCCAGTTTTTCTAAGTATAATGTGAATAACAAACTCAGGGATGTTCAGAAAATCAGGGACAGTTGACAGCTATGTGGGAGGGTATTGAGTATGGGGGATGGATATGGATGAAATGATTGGCCCTTATGTTTGCTGTTGTAATTCTGGCTTTGGTGGACTAATGTCTACTGGAATGAGACAGGCTGGAAATACAAGCAGTACTGTTTCTATGAAACAAAAATACATTAATATAATCACAGACTTTTTATTCTGACGGAATCATTCCAGATACTGTGAGTGGGCAGTGGGTATGGTGACTGTCTGTTGATAAAACTGCATTTCTGGCTTTGCAGGCCTAATGTGTATTTTGGTGAGGCAAGGTGGAATTGTAGCTGTTTTCTGTGATGCAAAAGTACATTATAGCAACCATTTTTTTATTTAATTTATTTTAATCTTGGCAGGGTCAAACCAGATAGTATGGGTAGGTTCTGGATGTATAGGGGCTATATGTGGTTAAACTGATTTGTTTAGCTGTTTACTTTTGTAATTCTAACCTTGTAAGACTAATGTCCATTTGGGTGAAGTAAGACAGAATACAAGCTGTGACTCTTGCTTCTGTGAAACAAAAATACATAATGTGATACTATTTATGTATTTATTTTTATCCTGGGCAGGTCAAGCCAGATGCTGTTGGTCAGGCAATGGGTATGTGGCGGTCTATGAATGAAATAATTGGCTTTGTTTGCTGTTGTATTTTTAAGACTAATGTGTATTTGGGTGAAATAAACCAGAATATAAGCTGAGAGTACTACTACTGTGAAGTAAAAATACATTATGTAACCACATTTTTTTATCCTGGCAGGGTTAAACCAGATGCTGTTGGGTAGTAAATGGTTATGGAGACAGTTTTTTTTAATCTTTAGCACCTTCATTGAAATATCACTTAAGATATAGGTAAGCATACATTTATATAAAAGAAAACAAACCATTTTAACATATTCCCAGCTGCAAACATTATATGTCATATGTATTCTTTTGTATGATTATCATCAATCCAACATTATATAAATTGATAAATTCTTGCCTTCCCTTAAACCTCACTCCTCCTCCATAACATTATTCTGTTTTTGTTCACACAATTTATTTTTTTATGTAATTTGCTCCTTCCCTTTTCTAAAGATCCCACTTGTCATAGGTTGGTACTAGGCTATTGGCCCTAGGACCTATACAAGCCTAGCCATAACAATTTGCTCATTATTTCTTCCAACAGTATTTACTTCCCTGGACCCCTGTCTAGCAGGGCGACTGCTGTGATCTCCGGGGTGAATTTCCTATCTCCCATCCAATCATCAAGGTTCCTTTTGAAGAGGGCCAAAGATGCGCTCTGCTTGACATGTATGGGCAGCCTATTCTAGAGTTTGGGGAGTCTCTGGTGTTAGATTTTATGAATATAAATCTGAAATTAATTATGTTGTAAATATGCTGAAAGAAAAGGCTTGCTTAAATGCAGAAACAAAGTTTAAGTAAAATGTGATCAGCAGTCATACTAAATGACCATGGCTTGGAAAAGGAATCTGTTGAATGGACATTATTCCCTTACAGACTCAAGGCAGGATGTTATGCAAGAACAAAAATGCAAAATCTGCTTTTAAAGAACAATGACATGTTTTTCTGCATGGAAAAACAGGATATGACATAAGAACAGATACAAAGATCCAAATAAAATACAGGATGTTCACACTGTCAGAAAAGCTGATCTCTGACAATGTGTTTTCTCAAAAATATGTTTTTCTTCATAAAACAGGATATGCTTATCAGCATTGACATAAGAACACATGTTTCTATACACAGATCCAAATAGAATACAGGACAATGTGTTTCCTCAAAAATATGTTTTTCTACATGGACATTAGGACACTGTTACAGGATATTCACACTGTCAGAAAAGCTGGTCTCTTACAAGACATTGTTAAACAAGGAAGTTTAGTATTGTTTCTACAGGATAAGCAATTCTCCAAAATATGTTTAAAAAGAGTATATAAAGAGCTGTATAAATCCAGTTGTTTAGGGATATGGTAGGAACACATTTGGTGTTCTGAGGTAAATGTTATATCTCTCACATCATCTGTACTATATGAGAAGTAAAGTTGGAACAGTACTTTTAAGCTGCAACGTTTGTCCAGTTTTATTTATTATAAAAGTTATTGGTTACTGCTCTTAAAGACAAGTGCTGCAAAGTATATTCTCTCATCAGTGTATATTCTGCAAGTTTCTGTATGCAACAGACTGTGAATGCAAATATAATCAGACTTTGAATTTTAGCAAGAATCCAGCCAGCAAGACTGAGTGTCTTAAGAACACTGCAGAATCCGTCACACCAAGCAAGAAGCAAGTAAGAGCCATATAATATTTTTTCAATGGCGAGGCAGCTGAGTGACTAGCGCCATATAATTTTTCAATGGCAAGCTAGCCTGCATTTGAACCTACAATCTGCATTCAACCACAGGAGGAGTGATGGTAAGCCCTGCAGAGGGTCACTTCAGTTAAATTGCAGTAACTAACATTTGTACGTATGTGTCAATTCTGAACAGAAGTATTCCAGTTTATGCAGCTTGCAGTAGTAAAGTTTTTTAGACGTCTACAATCCGGAGTGAGACTAGTTCAAGAAATTCGCAGTGCCATAAATTCTTCAAGAAAAGGGGGATATCCACTAGCCCATCAGTCCACTGCCTGTTGTGCTTTCCCAGCTTCTCAAGTGACTTTGAAAAATTTCCAGCCATCTGCAATAGCAGCCTGATCACCTGTTTTCTTGCTAACTGGTAAGACTTTTTCTGTGTCACATATTTAGTGTGGATGATGTTAAAACAGTTTGTATATTCTTAAGAGAGTTTTATATTCTTAAGACAGTTTGTATATTCATATATAGTTTCTGTATTCCTAGACAGGTTGTATATTACTAGATAGTATGAATATTATTTATAATTCATGCAGGAGTAAACCAAACTTTAGTAAATTGCTATGTTGGTATACACAGCACATTAGTAAATGTAAAACCTTATTAGGGCAGGTTGATAGTAAGGCATTATGCAAATGTATTACAATATTTGACTGGTATCTCAAAGAAAACCATGTGAAAATGACAAATGTTTATTGTGTGCTTCAACAAAAACTGCATTTTGTGTATTATGTCATAAAAAAATATTGCATCATATTGCAAATATAAAAATAGACTGTAAAGACAGATCTGAAGAATTAACTAAGGGTAAAGTGTTTCCATTACATTCTGATGTTGAACAGTTATGTTCTGTCACCAGATGCAAAAGGTTTATTTCAGAGTTGCAACAACAGTCAAATCAGTTACTGATAGAAACTCTAGTACATTTTGTTACAAACAAATGTAATAAACTTCTAAAAGACAGACACAATGAGTTCAGGAAACTTAGACAAGTTATACACACATCTTTTCAAAAGGGCATAGGAGTTTCAAATTCAGCAGAACAGCTTACTAAAAAATGTCAGAAAGACCATACAATATTACAGGAAACTATTCAACTGCAGTTGCAGGATAAAGAAAATAAATTAGCTGAACTGACAAAGACTAAAAACTTCCTGCATACACAGCTAATCTGTGCAAAAGAAATATATTTTATAATATGTTTATGTTTTGAAAATGGTTAAACATACATGGTAGGATGGTAGGATCTGATGTCTGGACAAATCATTCTTAAATGTTTTACTTTCATTCAGTTAAAGCAAGACATATATCAGTACTACAGTAAAGTAAAGCATATGAATGCCATTCATTAGCATAGTCAAAAGGTAAACAAAACTGTTCTAGTGTATTATAATATATAAAATTAAATAAAAATAGATGAGTAAAAATTTAAAGTCACAAGACTGACATGCTTGTATAAAGATATACAGATACAAGACAGACATGCATGTATGTTCTTTTCATCTAGAGTACATCTGTTACAATACACAAGAATAACAGTCAGACAACAGCAAATATAAATAATATATAAATGCGTTGGCTAAACTAATATCTATTTTGTTTTTTACAATTTGTTTATAATTATATAGTAACACCAAACAGTTAAAGTTCTGAATTTTAAAAAGAAAATCACAGATGGTATTATTCAAACAGTTTTTGTAAAATTAATGGCAGGACAGTTAAATAAATAAATAAATAAAAAATACTGAAATCCATGTAAGGTAATTGTAAAATGATGTCTATTTATGTAGTATAAATGCATAGTTATGCAAATCACAATCACATTAAAGGAAAAATGCCAAAAGAATTAACTATAGTTTACAGAGTATGAAATGTGAGCTAAGACCTTCCTAGACTGAATGAATAGTTACAGGAAATGCTGGAAAGATAAGATAAACAACAAGACTGATTGCCAGATAAGTAGCTTGAGTTTTTCTAAATCATCATTGTTATTAAAACATACTTGTTAAAATGTTTACAGGCAACACTATTTAATAATTGTCATAAAATGCCACAATTGTGCATAGATGTCACTGATAATCTGTTTGCAAGTAAATGTTAAAAAAAAAAAAAACTCAGTTGCATCAAGTACAGCCAGCAAATGGGCTATAGTATATATACAGTTCAAATAAATTGTGCAGGAGGATGTAAATGCCTACTAGTGGTAGTAAACAGCAAAAACTTTATAAAAAATTATCAAATCAGACAAAAGTTCATAATTTAATAAAATAAATGTATAACCATAGTGTTAGGCTAACATACATTCTATTTTCACAGCATAGGGCAGGTAAACAGTGCTGAAGTACTACAGGGGGAGGGGTACTTTCTCAGTTTTACACTGACTGTATAAGAGGAGGGCACTTTCTCAGTTTTACACTGACTGTATAAACAGACTGTGACAAGGGTCTGAAATAAAGCTACATAAAAATAAATAATAAGGGTCTAAAATAAAGCTACAGGAAAAAAAAAATATCTCATTCATTCTTGACAATACTCTTTTAGGTAGAGGGAAAAACAGGTATTAGTGTATTAGAAATACTGGTAAACTGGATTAAACCTGACAGGATAAGATATTTTACAAGTTGTTAATAGCTATCATAATGGTTATTATTGTATTGTTTAGTATTAAATTGTATTTACAACCTGTTAAATTGCAAAGCTATACAAGAGATGGTTTAAAAAACAAGAGATGGCTTAAAATTGATTACAGCTATACAAAAGAGAGTAAAAAAAATGCATAAATGTTTCTAATAGCAAGAATGGTCACTATTTTTAATATGTTTTTGGCAAAGCAATGTTGGTATAAAAAACATCAATGTTTCTAATTGCTGAGTATGTAGTTTAAAATAACATGACATATGCATTTGGTGCCAGTTCCACTAGATATTTCTAAAGAGACAAACATTTCCCAAGATTTTGCTTAATATTAATGTTATTAAATTTGTAAGATTAGACTAAATGTACTTTATAGTCATTGTATGTACAAATGCAGAAGAATTCAGTACAAATGAAATTAATGTCTAGTAATGAATATGTGTGAAAAAACATATTTAAAAAAGTGGGTCCAGTATACCTAGTAAATTGAAATGCATAAATAGCAAACAGTCTGTGTAAATACATACTGTACAGGATACATCGTAATAAGTTCAAAAGTAATTTGTCAAGTTGTAATATCATTGGTTTTACCACAGTAAAATAACTGCTTTCAAATATTTATTATCTAAGCCCAGTTCAGTGTTTTACCAAGATGTTATTGAGCAGTTCAAAGACATGACCACAATGTTATGGTTAAAATGACATTGAAATTGTGTGTTTTCAGTAGTGTATAAATGCTTGCAGTAGCACATGGTTACTGTCTCTTATAGTTAATTCAACAGTTGCAAAGAGTTAATGAAACAGTTCTAAGTCATAAATTAAATTCTGTGATTGCAAAAGAATAAATTGATCATGTTAAAAAAAAAAAAAATAATAACATTAAAGCAGACACAGCTCATAACTGATAAAATATTTTCACAGAATGGTCTGCAAAAGAAAAAGTTGTTAAATACATTCAGTTTTGGTAGTAATACTTTAATATCATTGTATTAACTATGTAAAATTGCATTTTGATTTGTTGTATCAAACTAAAGGTTTGTTTATTGTGTTTTCTATATAAAATGTTTTGAGTATGTTTAAAAACAGAGGGAATTGTTAGATTTTATGAATATAAATCTGAAATTAATTATGTTGTAAATATGCTGAAAGAAAAGGCTTGCTTAAATGCAGAAACAAAGTTTAAGTAAAATGTGATCAGCAGTCATACTAAATGACCATGGCTTGGAAAAGGAATCTGTTGAATGGACATTATTCCCTTACAGACTCAAGGCAGGATGTTATGCAAGAACAAAAATGCAAAATCTGCTTTTAAAGAACAATGACATGTTTTTCTGCATGGAAAAACAGGATATGACATAAGAACAGATACAAAGATCCAAATAAAATACAGGATGTTCACACTGTCAGAAAAGCTGATCTCTGACAATGTGTTTTCTCAAAAATATGTTTTTCTTCATAAAAAACAGGATATGCTTATCAGCATTGACATAAGAACACATGTTTCTATACACAGATCCAAATAGAATACAGGACAATGTGTTTCCTCAAAAATATGTTTTTCTACATGGACATTAGGACACTGTTACAGGATATTCACACTGTCAGAAAAGCTGGTCTCTTACAAGACATTGTTAAACAAGGAAGTTTAGTATTGTTTCTACAGGATAAGCAATTCTCCAAAATATGTTTAAAAAGAGTATATAAAGAGCTGTATAAATCCAGTTGTTTAGGGATATGGTAGGAACACATTTGGTGTTCTGAGGTAAATGTTATATCTCTCACATCATCTGTACTATATGAGAAGTAAAGTTGGAACAGTACTTTTAAGCTGCAACGTTTGTCCAGTTTTATTTATTATAAAAGTTATTGGTTACTGCTCTTAAAGACAAGTGCTGCAAAGTATATTCTCTCATCAGTGTATATTCTGCAAGTTTCTGTATGCAACAGACTGTGAATGCAAATATAATCAGACTTTGAATTTTAGCAAGAATCCATCCAGGCAAGAAGCAAGAAGCAAGTAAGAACCATATAATATTTTTTCATCTGGGTCAGGAACCTATCCCTCCAGCATGTTCTTGTCATCATGATAACAAGGTTAATATCCCTGGAGCATGTGGCTTAGAGGGATTAGGATTTCTTTTAAGTGTAGCATGTCCAGCAGCTCTGGGTTTGACATGGCCTTGTATGTTAAGCAGAGATCACCTCTGAGTAGACGATATGTGACAGAGTATAGGTGGAGTTTTTTTAGATGGTCAGCATAGGGCATCTGCTTTAGGCCTGTGATTCTTTTATTGAGGTATTTCTGCAGCCTTTCCAGTTGTTGCAGATGTCTTGAGAGGTACATACCAAACAGGGCATTGTATTCTATAATGGGTCTAATGAGGGATGAGTACAGTGGGAAAATGACCTCCTTTTTTCTGGATGAAAAGCCCTTAGTGATCAGGTGTGCCACATAGAAGGATTTCCTGTCTGTTGTGGTGATGTGGTTATCGAAGGTGAGACCATTGTCACCTGTGTCCCTAAGTCTCTTATCACACCTTTGGTGTTTAGTGTACTGCCACCTATGTGGTAATTCACAGGCACATGTTTATTTCCTAAAGGGGATAACTACACATTTCTTGGAACTGAGCTTGAGCCCATGGCTCTGGCACCAAACATATGTTTCTGTAAAGCCCTTTTGTAGAATATCCACGTCATTTGGGGATTCAATAATGGCTCCCAGTTTGCAGTCATCTGCGAACTTTGTTAGCCAGAGTCCCTAGTGTTGGCCTGTACTTCAGAGAAGTAGATACCAAACAAGAGCAGTCCCAGGACTGAACCCTGAGGTACTTCACTTGTCTGAAGCTGGATTTGGAGTCCGCTACTTTTACAGTGTGGGTTCTTTCAGTAAGCCAGATGGCAACCCATCGAATGATGTAGGGATTAATGTCCAGCTTAGTAAGTTTATCTATGATTCCAGTGTGGGGGATGGTGTTGAAGGCCTTGGCAAGGTCCAGATAGGCTGTATGGACCACCTTACCTTTGTCCACGGCTCTGGAGACCGATTTGAAGTCAATCAGGTTCAGGAGACAAGATCGGCCTTTCACGAACCCAAACTGTATGGGGTCCAGTGTTTGAAGGTTGCCAATGTCTTTATAAATTCCATGATAATAGGTTCCATGGCCTTGCAGATCAGGGTCATCAGACTGATGGGGCAGTAGTTCCCGGGATCCAAGGTGGAGCCCCCCCCCTTGTGGAGTGGGATATCTGTAGCTGTGCGCCACTCAGTGGGCACAAAGCCTGAGGTGAGGATATGATTAAACATGACACTTAGGTGAGGTGCCACTTCATTTTGTAGTTCATGTAGTACACAGCCTGGGATGTTGTCTGTTCCCATGGATGCTGTATTCTTAGCTTTGGAGAGTGCGTTTTTTACCTGTGTGGCTGTTATTACTGGAATTTGGCAATCTTTCGGTATTGAGATGTGCCCTTTAGGGGGTGAAGTTTGCACTGAATTGATCTGCCAGGATATTGGCAATATCCTTAGGGTCAGTATATTTAATGCCATTCTGTTGTAGCTCAGGGCAGATCTGGGCATTGCCATTTAGATTCTTGACATAGCTATAGAATGATTTGTGGTTGTCTTTGGAATCTTTGGCAATTTTATTTTAGTAACTAGCTTTGGAGGATTTTATGAGGGATCTCAGCTTCTTACTGAGGCTGGTAAGGGAGTTTTTTTGTATCCTGAGATTTTCCTCTTTTCTGCAACACTTTCTTCCTTTTGTTGTAAAGTTTGTTTATTGCAAGGGACGACCAGATTGGCTTCCTTTTTTGGAGGAGAGTGTCTTGGTTCTATTGGGGATGGCACGATTCATGCATGAGTGGATGTGCTCGTACAGTGCCTTAGTGTAGGATTCACCAGTTACTTTCAGTTACCGTCTGCATGGGTGTCATGAAGTTTGTCACTTCTGACTTGAGTAGCATGAAGTTGGCTTTGGAGAAGTTTTGTAAGGAGGTTTCTTTACTGGGGGATGGGGGTGGGATGTGGATGTCAAGGGTGATTAGCTTACGGTCAGACCTGACCAACGAGGGGGTGACCATAGGTGTGGACCATCGATTTCCCATGTTGGTAATGACCAGGTCTAGGATACTGGAGCCCCTGGTGGGATTAAGGATTAGTTGATCCAAGGCATTGGAATTTATGAATTCCAAGAACCGTTGGGCAAAGGTGTTGGTACACGAGTAGTTTTCCCAGTTAATGGCAGGCTAGTTGAAATCACCCAGTATTAGGGTGTTTGGTTGTATCTTAATATTTTCCAGTATGTTTAGAAAGGTGCAGTGAGAATGTTGGGGCATGGTGGGGGATATGTAGCAAACTACAATTTGGATTGCAGTCTTACCTAGTGTTAGTTGCACCAGGAGAATTTCAGATGCATTGTGTTGGGCAACTAGCCTGGTGTTGTGAATATGGACACTCCTCCACCTTTAGTGTTTCGGTCCTGGTTTGATGGCCAAAAAGTGTGGTAAAAGTTGTAGCCTGGTATTGCAGGGGTGCTCTCTGGTGCTTTGAACCAGGTCTCAGTTACTGCAACAGATATCGATGTTCTCCATTTTTAGGAGTGCCTCGAGAGAGTGCATTTTGAGGTTTAGACTTCTAGTATTGAGTAGCATTACCTTCAGATTTTGCATGCTTGTACCTGTTACGGTGGTGGTTTTGTCCTTTGAACTTTGCCTAAAAAAGGCACTATAGGGGTGGCAAGAGCCTTAGCCAGTAACCTGAATCCCAGGGGCGGCAGGTGCAGACCATCTCTGGCAAAGCATCGTGGTCTGTAGATCATGTCATCCCAGGCAGACAGATACTGGATCCCCTTTGAATGACACCAGAAGCTTAGCCAACTGTTGAAGTCAATCATTTTGTCCTTATACTGTAGTATCATTCTGGGCAAAGACAGGATGCTACTCAGGGCTAAGGTCATACCTGCCTGGGTCACATGATCCGAGAGCTCTTCAATGTCTCTTTTCATGTAGTCCAAGGGAGGTACGTCTCAAGTCATTCACTCCAACATGGACAATGACAGAGTCATATTTGCACTTGTGGAGTGACTTGAGTGCATGCGTTATGTGGTTGATCCTGGCACCCGACAGGCAGCTGACTGTAATTTTCTCCTTGTTCAGCCTGGTGAGTGGGACATCAGTGTGCCTGACTATAGAGTCACCTATGACTAAAGTGTTGGGTACGTTGTCTTGCCTTAGGAGCTGTTGTTGGGTGGCACACTGGTGGTGTGAGCTATGTGACGCTTTGGTTGTGATTGGTGTCTGTTTGTGTTTCAGCTTCGGAGGTCCTTGTTGCTTGGGCAGGTTAATGTTAAGGGCCTCCACCCACATATGTGGGTTTAGTGTTGCTATGTGTGGGTGTTGGTGGTGTGAGTTTAGAAGGGCTATGTATTCCTTGAGGTGTAGTGCAGGTGTTAACCTTCTCCTCTTGACTGTCTAGCACAATCTTGAGTGGAGAGAGCTTTGCTTCCAGTTTGGCTATGTAAGTGTATCTCTCGGAGGTTGTAGTGTTGGGTGGTAGGAGGAGAGGGTTGTCTGTGTACATGAGGCAATTGCTGCATTACCCCAGTACCCCCAGATTCACGGGAGAAATCACTGGAAGCTGACCCTTGGACATGCCTGGTTTGGGGCTTTTTTTTTTTTTTTTTGTAAAGTACAAGAGCTGTTTTCCCTTACCTTAGCAAGGTACTTTGCAATTATAGGCTGTTTAGTGCCTACTTCTAGTTCTTTTGTCTCTGTTACAATAGTCAGTACTTTTAATACAGTTGGTTTAGACTTTGATTTTAATTTTGTAGTAACTGCTTTTTTGACAGCCACCAGAATTAAACTTAACAAGGTCTTACTATATCTAGGAAATTCAGATCCTGAAAAAAAAATTCCGTAGTTACACTCACTTGCTCATCCAATATTTCTGATAAGAGTACTCCTCTATGGAATTTGTAGAGTACCAACTCATTACACTCCCAAAACATATGGTCCCAGTAACCTCTTTCTTCCTTATCAAACCTCCGATATGTACCATCAACCTGAGGAAAAATTCTTTGGAGCCTGCTTTGGGTATAAAAATGCCTATGCAACCACTTCCAACCAAAAATGCTAAATCTTCTAGCTTTGTTACATATTTGGGAGCCTTACATATGTCCTCCCATTGTTTCCTTGTGAATTGCTTATTCAGTCTCTCTTCCCAATCTTTGCTAACCTTCTTTATGGTGAAATATTTCATATGCCCTGCTAATTATCTCTTTTTTAACAGCAGTTTATGTTCTAAATTCAACTAAAAACTCTACCAGAGTAGGTCTTTCACTTAGGATTCTCTATCCCTTTCTCTTTGCCTGTACTCAGATATCAATCCCTGAAAGTGAAGGCAGTATGTACCCTGTGGACCAAACATCATGGTGTCTTCCCATTATATTACCTTATCCTCTCTAGTTATTTGCTTCCAATACATTGATTAATTTGCCATTTTTCCAGTAAATTTCAGCCCCTCTTGCCTATTCTCTGTACCCCTAATTGCAGTCATCCCTATTGGTAAAAACTTCCTTTTCCATTCTCATGTTGGCTTAGTTCTTAGAATACTTTGTGTTACTTTATGAATATAATATTCTGCATGTCTGTTGTTATCCTCCTTCAGGATCTGCATCCAAATTCCCAACCTCTCCATATTTCTTAAAAGTTCTCCCAGCTTCACCATCCCTTTCCACTTGGAATTATAGTTTTCTGATTGTGTAAAATTGGGGAGACAAATGTGTAGCTCTGAAATATTCCTTCAAATCAGGTAATCCTAAACAACCTTGTTCTATTGAAAGATCATCTTCTCTCACGCGAGCCTTGCCCCCGCCCCCAAGAAAAATCCTTCAACTTTTTATTATAGTCCACAACCTCTCCTCTGATATATGGGAGCTGTGTCCTAATAAAATAATTGGCCTTGATTTTGCTGAAATTTTAGCTTTTCAGGACTAATGTGTACTTGGGTTAATCGAGTTGGGACTACCATTCATATGAAACAAAAATACATTAATGTAACCATTATTTTTTATCCTAGCAGTGTCAAATCATATACTGTGGGTATGCAGTGAGCAAAGGGGGTGTCTGAGGATGAAATGACTGGGTGTACTATTTGGGTTAAGCATGTTGGAATACAAGCTATGACTATTGTTTCTGTGAAGCAAAAATATATTAATGTAACCATTATTATTTGGCAGGGTTTATGTGAAAGTAACTGATTATTGTCACAGTAGTGAAGTGATTAATGTTGCCATGTCACATTGCTTGATTCTCTGAGTTTTTGTCTGTGGCTCCTTCTGTGTTCAGTCTACATGTCCTTCCTGTCATTGTGTGGGTTTTACTAAAGTGCTCTGGTTTCTACCAGCTCCCTGAATATATGCCATAAGTGAACTGGTGTTCCTCCAATTTGCTTATAAATAAGCATGTAGTGTGAGTAACTAATTGTGTGTGTGTGTTTTGTGGGCACACACACAACTCTTTAGGATGACAGTACAAATAATTAACATTATCTTTTAGGGTGGCATATTGGTACAATGGGTAATGTTGCCAACTAACAGCAATAGGTTTCCTGGTTTGGTTCTCACCTGGGATGTCTTCTGTGTAGAGTCTGCATGTCCTCAGTATTCTTGAGTGGATTGTCTCTGGATGTTCTGCTTTCTACAGCACTTCAAAAACATCCAATAACATGGATTGGGGACTATAAATTGCCATAGATGTGAGTGTATGGATGTGTGATATGAAAGAAAGATCTAGCAACAAACTTCTGTTTCCCACTTTGCCTTTTAAATTCTGTGGATAGCAGTGGTTGTCCATAGGGTCACGATAGGAGTCAGACGGGACTCATAAGAGAGTGAGTGAACAAATTATCTTTCAAAAATAAAACAAAAATACATCAGAGTATCTAGACTCTGAGTTTATTGGTGCTTGGCAACCCCCAGATGTGTAATTGGATTTTGACACAGACTTAGAAGGGGAGACTCAATCTCCTCACTAGGTCTCAGATTAAAACTAGCCATGCTCAGGTTTATACTCAGAAAGGTGTCTTACAAGTTATGTGGGGGCTGGAGACAGTGTGGTCTTTTTTTTTTCCTTAATTTTTCTCACTATCAGAACTCATATGTTTGCACAGAAAGTTACTATAGCTTATCTAGAGGCAGTGTACCATGTAGGAGAAACAAACAGTGTAGCCACTTGTTCTTTCACTTTCATCTTGATCTAACTCCAATATAGTTCATAGAAGGTGACTTTTTGGGGGAAGTTAGGAAGGCAAATACTATTTCTAGATATGACTTACATATCATAAACATTTGTCTTTTTATTTTATTGGGAAATATTATTTTAACCTTAGACATTCTACACAACTTATTTCTTTCTGTAGACGAGATTTTTATTCTGTCCTTCATTGGATCAAAACATTAATTAATATCTCTAAAATATACCTTAGAGAATGTAGAACCCCATAACGTCTGTGGCCTACCAGCTACCCAGACCCCTGGCTTAATCACTTTATTTCGATGAAGTACTGACTAGTTGGTGTGCTGAAACAACTGAAAAAAAAGCTGAAGACTCAGGGTGATGCCATCCAGATAGTGTGGGCAGACTTGGGGGGGGTTAGGGGGTAAGCGAAATAAGAAATTACTTTTGTCCAAAGTGAATTCCTAGTGTTATAAATTCTGCTTATGCCTTTAATGTCTGTATGAAATTTATTTGTTTTCTTCAATTCAGTGTTTATAGCTTCATGTGTATATTTCTAAATATACAGAACATGAAAAGAAAATGAGGGATGAATGTACCAAAATGTGGGACTGTCTAATACTGGATAACTGCTGACTTCTGTTTTTAGACAGTGGTAGCTCCCCCATCCATGGCTGTTCCGGATCTGTCTCTGTAAACATATACCCCAATTTTCAAAAATAAACACACTGTGGAGGTAACACCAACATAAACACAGTGCGTTTATTTTTGAATTAGTTGGAGTTTATCGTTCCCTGCACTGTTATCCGTTTGGTTGTTTAAATATACCCCAATTTTACAGACAGGATTTTTTTTATAGTTACAGTCTTTGCACTTGAGTTTTTTTTTTTTCTTTCGTTGAACACTTCTAATTTATCCTTAAAGTAGGGTGTCTGTATAATGAATAGCTGGTCCTACATATCCAGTGTAACAGCTTTCATCCCCTGCATCTTTTTGGAAGCCACCAGTAAGCTTTGTTACCCCAAATAAAGTGCATTTTGTTACATAGTCTAATAGATGAGGTGGCCATGTTATAATTTAAGAAAAACAACAAAAAACAGTCAGCACTACATATGAGAGGGAAAAAAAGACTTTAATAAAGTCAAACCACAGTCAACAGACTACTTTCGGCCAAATGGCCTTTATCAATGTATAACAGCAACTGCAGTTGGATAGCCATATTTATAGGCAAATTAAAAAACATAATCAAAAACCAACCTACCAGCATTCAAATCACAAATGATCATTTAAACCAGGAGGAAATAATCCCCCCATTCTCATAATCCAAGCTTTCTCTTTTTTATTTAAGATATGCCATCCAGCATTCCAATTTCTATTGCCATATATTTTATCAATTATAATAAATTGAAATTTAGCAGTAGTATGATTAATGGTATGTCTATATAGAGCATTTGTAGAATGCTTGTTTCTCATATTACTAAGGTGTTCAGATATGTGTAGCCTCATAGGTCTAGAAGTTTGACCTATATCGAATGCTGAACATGTGAAAACAGCAAGATAGATCACCCAATCACTACTACAATTGGCAAGTATATTAATCTTGAAAATGTGAGATGTGTTCTTGCTGGTGAATTCCTTTGCTTGACAAATGTGTTTGCAAAATGAGCAATGACCACAAAACACTAAGCCGATTGTCAGCTAATAGAATCTCCCAGTGCTATTGCACCAAATCCATAAAATAATGAGTGTTCCTGCCATAACTAGTTATTAGTCTAATATTGTGATCTAAGTTTCTATTGTGACTATGGTATGTTAACAGATCACTTCTAGACAATTTTTGACCTCCTTGCTGGTTCAAAACAAATGTGCTGGAGAATAACCATGTTCAGTAAAACGAGTTATTAAATTTTATCATAGTGCAGAAAGTCTTCATTTGTGGAGCAGATACAATGAATCCTCAAACTGTGATTTTGGGATATTTCTAATAGGAATAGCAGGAAACATAAATCAAGATATATCCCTAGAAGCATTGTTGCATCTTCTGAAACCAAAGTAATCCCAAATAATGTGCTTAATATTTCATCTGTTGTACTGTCAGATGTGGACTATGGGTTACTTAATAAAGGTTTGAACTTCATTCCTGGTTATTTTGTGTCTGAGGATACTTTTGTTGATGATTTGAATTCATTTTGTAGATTACATAACCTCAAATTGTATTTTAGAAACGATGATAATTGTTATATTACAGCTCCCTCCATATCTGGATTTAAATTCCATAAATCTACATTCATTCCACCTATGAATAAACATGTAGACATTTTTCAGAAATGTATTCTTAAAGAATTAAATTTTGGTTCTAACACCAATAGAAACATGTCCTCACCAAAAATGTTTTTTACTTTAATGGAAATTGTTATTTAAAGTAAAAAACATTTTTGGTGAGGACATGTTCAGCCAAACACAAAAGAAAAGTGTTGAATCCTAGACTGTATAGTAGAATTTTGCCCAACCAGTATTCTAATGCTAAAAGATTTCAAATCAAAGGGTGGGCTGCAGGAGACAGCTAAATGGGTGGGGCCAATCTGAAGGGGTGTGGCCAACTAGAAAGTGGCACAGCTATGCTCAAAACCACAAAAACTGTGACTTAAATTAAATATGCTGCCCTGGCTGGCAAACCATCATTATGAGAGTCCAATAAAGACAAAATTAAGTGGCGAAGAAAAAATGTACTTCAATGCATTGGCTACATGACAGCTTACGTAATATCTAGATGGAAAAATGGTTGTGAGGCATGAAAAAATAAATTACTTTTTAAATACATTACTGGAATGCCAGTCAAAATCAAGTATAAAAAAACAAGCAGCTCTCAACTCAAACCACTTCTCCTTGCACTGTAAGTCTAATTATAATTTATATTCAGCTTTATAAAAGTACCAAGTAAGATGCTGAAAAATAGCAATATCTGTGATACCCCCACTTGTAAAAATGTTTCTTATCCAAAAAAGACCTGCTGCCTGACAACAACTATCAACCTGCTTCATGGAAAAAACATGATCAAAGTAAAAAATGAACAGCAAACAAGAAACAAGCTCAAGATAAATTGCTTCAAGGATTACTGCACAGGTTATGGACCACACATGATAGATTGGCATTCTGTTTAGTTTATGGGTAAAGCCTGCAAAGATGACTGCAAGTCTCCAACAAATGTAATGAGCTTCTGAAAGTACTGTAATCCTCTCCTTTATTACAAATACTGTCATATGCATTTCAATACCTAAGGCTTATATGTTATCTAGGTATGTAAATATTCTCTGCATGGAAACAACAAAAAGGCTTTCCATGTTGATAATTCTTTAACAGTATGCTTATTAAAGCTTACTTGCATCTTAAAATCTCAGACAAGCTTACCTGATGGTCATTAAAGCATTGCGGGTTAAACACAGAGCAACAGGCACAGCAGCAACATGCATTTTCAAAATAATAAGAAGCATAAATCAACAGTATAAAAATATGACAGAAATCCTGAACATTCTGCAACATCAAGGACAGATGAAAAGCCATTGTAGTACTTGTGTCTACCTTGGATGGAGGTATAATCTGCACACTTACACTGCATAACTGCTCCTTGCCTTGTTTGGACACATCCAGAGTCACTACATGGGGGAAGTGGGGTACAACAAGTATGTCACAATTTGAAATATCTCCGGTTCACAGTGATGGCCCTGAAACATTTGTCATACCTCTCAACTTCAGAGCAAGAAATCTGGAAAAAGCCATAAACAGAAGTGGGACAAAGGCCCAAAAATAAGGACAATTTTTAAATATTGTTCTTATAAACTTAGAAAGATAATAGAATAATAGGTCTTGCATTAGTATGAATTTTCTGAAGGGTATGAAATCTGAAACTCCTCAATCTTTAATGATTTGCCACCAATTTGCCAGAAAACCACAACTGTATGAAAAACGGACCAAAAATGTGACACAAAAATATAAAATAGCCACACAATACAGCTGGGAACCTGTCAAAGAAGGGACACTTTTTTAATATTAGTACTAAGTTGAGCAGCTGACAAAATAAGAGAGTCTACATGCATTTCTGAAATAAAAGTAATCTGTAACTCTGATCATTACAATTATTTATTAATTGTAAACCCTCCACGATTCTTCCAAAATTGCCATTTTGCGGCGGGATTATTAGGGAGTGAGCAACATTTTGAGCCAAAATCTGGGACAGTTGAGAGGTTTGTATATACCTAATTCTATAAAGCAATTTATTTGCGCATACCTCTCAACCTCTTAATGCAGGAAATCTGGACAAGGCCAAATATATTGGGGGAACAAACAGTATTAAAATTGCTCTTGTATAAACTTAGACAGTTGATAGAATAACAGGTCTTGCTTTAGCATGCATTTTTCTGATGGGTATGAAGTCTGAAAATCAATGTCATTATTTAGTGACTTTGTTCCTAAATGATTTGCTAGAAAACTGCAAATTTTATGAGGAACAAACCAAAAATAAGAAGCAAAAATCTATTCATTCTGTGAAAATCTGGACAGCTGAGAGGTATAGTTCAGCCAGTAGAACTGTGCAGCAGAAATCCTACACGACGGACTTCGCTCCCTAGGTGTTGACAATAAGTACCCCCCCCCAAAAAAAAACGAAGATCTAAGAGAAGTGATTGCTTCAATCTGGCTTCATCACTTTCAGTAGCATTCAGACTCAATACTGCTTGTGTAATACAGTACAGTTGTTAGAGGGCATTTTAAATTTATTGATTTGAACATTTTTCCAGTAAACATTGAAGCAAAATGCATGCACCAATAATGACAAAACTTCTCAATGAAGAACATTTCCATCATAACAATCTACTCAAACGTCTACAATTCACCAGTATCAGTAAATATGCACAATCTCTGCAGAAGTAAAAGTCATCTAAATAATTCCACATTAAAGAGATCTGTAACTAATGAAGAGGTTGCTGCTAGCAAACAACTTTATATTTCATTATTTCATTGTTTCATCTACAAATAAAGTACCTGTTTCCCTTGAGGAATAAATAGCCTATGTTACATTAAAATTGATAAGCTAGTAATATTGCAATAGGGAATGGATGGGGAAACTGATAACAGGTTCATAGTTACTAGGTATCTCTACCAAAGAGGACATTCTCAGGACTGCAGCATCCACCCCCTTTAAAAGTACAACACAGTGCAGTATCAGCAATGCATCTACATACTGTGAGAGTAGAACCCACAACCTTCTGCATCAAAGGCAAGCATTCAACCTGTTATGCTATTAATAATGCAAGCAGACTCAGCATAAGCAGCACTAAATTTCTCTTCCCCTGAAGCTCTCAGCTCCTTGTAAAATCCACTCAGTACTCAACTGCATCTCTCAGCTTTGCAGCACAAGACATCTGCAAAAAGCCAAAATTTATGGGGGGGGGGGACAAAAGCCCAAAAAACATGGACACATTTTAAATATTGCTTGTATAAACTTGGAAAGTTGTTAGAATTAAATGTTGTGTTACCATCATGCATTTCACTACCAAGTCTTGAACCCAGGACCCTGTGTACTACAGTCAGAGTAACATACCACTATGTCAAATCAGCTGTTTCTTGAAAGACAGGAAGACTGAAACTTAAATGGCTATCATTTAGTGAATTCAGTTTTCACCATTAGCTCTCAAACTCTTAACACAAAAAAAAATGGACAAAGCCAAAAATGGGGGAATACATTCCCAAAAATAGGGACAATTTTCAAATGTTGATCTTATAAACTTAGAAAATTGCTATAATAAAAGGTTTTGTGTTACCATGTATTTTCTGAAGAATATGAAGTCTGAAATTCAAACGCCTGTCATTATTTAGTGAATTCAATCCTTCACTGATTACAAAAATACAGACAACCACAGATTTTATGAGGAACAGAAGAAAAATATGAGGTAAAAATCTGAATAGTTTTCACAAGTGGTGGTGGGTAGGGAATTCTGGCTCTTGCTACCTGTACCCAAGGTACAACGTTTGAGCCTGAGTCACTCTAGCCAGACGCACACAATGTTGAATGTCCTTTGTTCTGTGAAGATAGAAATGTAATTGTCTGTGAAAGTCTTGTAAATGTAAAGAATAATCACCTTTGTTGGAAAAGTTTGGAAAGAAAACCGGTAAATTAATAGCTTGGTTGATGTTAGACTCTGAGACTACCTTGGGTAGAAAAGAGTGGTTTGTTCATAAAGAAACTATTTTTGTGGCAAATCAGATAAGGAGGTTTACATGACAAGGCCTGAATTTCTGAGATCCTTCTGGCAGAGGGTATAGCTACCCAAAACAGTGCCTTCCAAGATAAAAACTTCAGATCACATTCTGCGAGGGTTCAAAGGGAGAATGTACTATGGTCTGTAACACTAAGTTTAGATCCCAAGGTGGTGTTGGATCTTTGAAAGGAAGTTTCAACAAGAGTGTGCCTCTTAAAAATGACTTACAAAGTCTACAAGAGGCTAAAAAATGTTCTTCCAAACCATCGTGCAAATTGCAGCTAATTGTTGTCTGATGGTAGAACGGGAAGCTCCAGCATTAAAAGGAGAGGCTAAAAAGTCTAAAATGTGCTCTATAGAAGCAGAAAAAAGATCAATATGTTTTCATGGGCCCAAATGGTAAATCTTTTCCCTTTGCTAGAGTACAGTTTACGAGTGGAAGGTTTATGAGACAATAAGAGGATTCAGTGTAATGGGGAAGAAATATTTAGAGCAATGGCAACTAGTAGAAATGGAGGAACCATGCTGTTAGCTTGAGGTTCAAAATATCTGGGTGAACAAGTCCATCTGGATGGAACAGAAGGTCTGGAATTGGATCCTGGATCCAGAATCCAGGGTTGTTGAATCATATAAGGCCAAAAGAAGGAGAACCAAATCTGTCAAGGCCAAAATGGGGTGATGAGGATTACTGTGCTTTTCAATCTGAGTATTTTCTGTAGGAATTTTGGAATTAGAGGTATCAGGTGAAAGGTATACAGGAGACTGGAGAGCCAATTGCGGAGTAGAGTGTCTCTTGGTGATTTCCCTGGAGGCAGAATTGGGGCAAAGTAATTGCTGCACTTGTTTAGGGGAGTGGCAAACAGATCACAGCAAGGTCAACCACACTGATGGAAGATCCTTTCCACCACTTCTGGATTGAGAGGCCACTCATAGGGCTGTATGATACAACTGCTCAGTTTGTCTGCAGTCACACTGGAACTCCCCAGAATATGCATTGCTATTAGAAAGCAGTTGGAAGAGATTGCCCCGTGCCACACTCTGAGGGCTTCTTGACAAAGGGGATAAGACTTGGTTCTTCCCTGCTTGTTGATGTACCAAACTACTGATGTGTTGTCTGTCTGAACTGCAATTGTCCCCTAGGAAGAGCTGTTTGAAAGACCTGCAATGCTAGAAGCACCATTCTTAGCACCAGAACATTGATATGCAAGTTGGCCTCTAAGGGGAAACAAGTGCCTTGGACACTCTTGCCCAAAAAATGCCCCTCACCCCATCTGGGAGGCATCTGTGGTCACTATGGCCATGGGCTCTGGCAGAACAAAGAGGAAACTGAGGAGAATTTGTTTGGAATACGTCCAGAAAAGTAGATCCCTCTTGCAATAAATGGTGATCAGAATTTGGTCTGACAAGGGCTGGCGAAGGATAGACCACTGAGAAGCTAGTAGCCATTGCAGAATTCTCATATGAAACCTGGCTAGAGGGACTATAGTTATTGAGGCTGCCATTGACCCTAGAGTTTGCAAAACTAATCAAGCAGGAACCTTCTTTCTGTTGATTATCTTTTGAACTTGAGCAATAATTCTTTGGAGCCTCTCTTGAGAAAGGGATGCTGTAGTTGTCACCATATTTAGCACAGCTCCTATACATTCTAAATTTTGCATTGGAGACAATTGGGATTTCTCATGATTTACTGTAATTCCCAGGTGGGCACAGATATTGAGAATGTAATTCCTGGCTACTATCAACTGATGCCTGGTTGAAGCAGTTATGAGCCAGTCGTCTAAATACAGAAACACGCAGAATCCTTGCAGGGTCATCTGAGCTGCTACTACTGCCATGCATTTGGTGAACACCCTGGGGGCTGTGGTGAGACCAAAGGGCAGCACTTTGAATTGGTAATGACTGGCTCCCAGATGGAAGCAAAGATCTTTATGTGGTAATATGCATACTGAAGCTCCATCAAGCACATCCAGTCATTTTTCTTCAGAAAAGGAAGAATTGACTGTACCATGACCATCTGGAACTTTGACAAACTGATTTGTTCAGCATGCTGAGATCCAATATCAGTCTCCAGTCTCCTGTCTTTTTTGGCATTAAAATTATCTTGAGTAGGTTCCTGATCCTTTCTGGTCTGGTGGGACTTCTTGGATGACTCATTTGTCTAGCAGTTTTTGAATTTCTCGCATTGCTGAATCCCTCTGATTGGGTGGAACACTGGGAATTTTTTGTGTACATGGAGAGGATGCTAAAAGGGAATGGTATAGCCTCTGGATAAGATCCCCTGCACCCAGGAAACTGTTATGTTTTCCCAGGCATTTAGGTGCAAGGATAAGCATTCCTGACTGCCTCCAGAGGAAGACAATCAGGCCTCCATTCAAGAGCTCTGAAATGGTTTATCCAGAAAAGAATTCCTGAAGCCCTGGTTCTGTGGACCACCTCTGCTGTGTGGGTGGTGTATTCCATTTTGGTTCCTCTCTCTGCCCCTGGGGAAATTGCCTCCACATGTGTGTGTGTGCCCTGGAAAGACCCTTGGGATTTGTTTGAACCACATCTTATGACCACTCCTCTGCTTCCTAGAAAAGGTTCTTTGAGGGGTGGAAAAACATATGCCCACAGCAGAAAGGGTCTTACTATCCTTCTCACACCTGGAAAAAGACTCTTTTAATTTTGGACCAAACAAGGATGTTCCATCAAAAGGAGCATTGATGAATGAAGACTTGAATGGTTATGCAAAGTCACATAGGACCACCCAGTCATGTTTTCTTATGGCTGTCTGCACCTGCTGCGCTGTATGTGAAATTAGCTTCATGTAAAAATTAGACAGAGTCTAGGGTGGCTAGCTGGGAAGCCACTTTTTCCTTGGACTCCCTTAGCCACAGCTCCCACCAGGGTATCTGACAATTCCTTGATCAGATCCATTTGAAGTCTTGTAAAGTGTGGCAAGAAGTTCAAAGACCTTATAGTGAAGGTCGATGAAGCATAAACCTACATCCCAAATCTATCCATAGCCCAAGACTCCCTGTTGGGCGGATGGATAGGTGAACTCTCTTCAGTGAGTTCCTTTTTTGTGGTGGCCACTATGACCATGGCAACAACAGCTAATCCCTTGGCCCACAACTGTTTATCTTCAGTGGCAGATAAGATTTTGTCTGGTCTCTTGGGAATGGGTTTGATGGTGCCTGGAGCATTCAACTCCTGCTGTGAAATCAACTGAATGAGTTAATCAGTGGGTGGGGTCACCCAAGAGGTAGACAGGTGAGTTCTGAAAGCCTGCAGGTAAACATATTCTTCCAATGAAGAGTTTTGGGACTTCCAGCCACCCTTTTGCTTTAAAATTTCTAGGATGTCACCAAGGGAGACATCTTCAGGTGGTGACAGTGGGGACCCTTCCCCCTCATCAAAATCTGTGTCCTCAGTGACTGATTCCAGAGGGTAATCTAAGTGCTTCCTCTTGCACTTCTTTTATTGAGGGACCACCTCATGGGGATAATTTGGGGGGTGTCAGAAGATGACAGAACCTGAGTCTGAGAAACCTGAGACTTCGGCACCCACGGTCCCAGTGGAGAGACAGGTAGAATAATAGAACCAGAGGGGGGTATCTGTTCCGAGAAGGAAGGTACTGACTGAGTCACTGTAAGGGACAGAGCCCTCTCAATCTCCTCAAAGACTGGTCCCCCCAAAGAGGGAAGGCAGCCTGGAACCGAGATAGACTGCCTCAGAACCGGGGTCACTCCCAGCTCTGAAGAACCCATCCTTGAAATGGAAGCCAGAGCCAAAGCTCCAAGGAGCAGGAATGGCTCTGAAAAACCTGGAGTTGAGTCCTGCCCCCAGAAACCAACAGAATAGCTATGACTCTGAGAGGTTTCTGGTTGTGAAGCCACTGAAGAGCTCAGAGGGGTTACCAGTTCTGAAGAGGTGGAAATTTCAGGTATTGATACAGTTGGTGCCTGGAGGCTCACAACAGAAAACTCTAAGGTCTTGGAGGAGGTTAGAGGAAGAGTAGTCAACAGGGTGAAAGAAGGCTCGGTTCCAAGACCTGAAGGAGTTGGAATTGAAAGGGGACCTGTAAGTCCTCTAACACACAAGATTTTATTCACAAGTCTCTCCACATCGAGCTCAGACAGACTTTTGGTGGAGTGGATCAAAGACATGGATGGAGATTTAGGCCTCAGAATAAAAATTTCTGGAAGCTCACCAGCAAATGGGTCTACAGATGGGGAGTTAGTAGTCCTGGGAAAAATTTCACTTGATTCATATACTGTAGCTTCTGCTGATGTAATCAGTGCTATTGAAGGAAGAGCAAAAAAATTGTCCTGCATAGCAGTCTTCAACGTCAAAGGACCTGAATAGTTGGCAGTGCTGGGGCAATAGTCGTCCCTGGTAATTTAGAGTTAGAGGCCTCAGGTTCCGAGGATCCTTTTGGAAGAGAATTTCAATTTCTTAGTTCTCAGAGCCAACAGAGAAGTCAGAACTGAGACGCTCCTCTTTTTGCCCTGTCCAAAGAAGATGTGGATGAAGGGAAGGAAATATCAGTTTTGGCTTTGTTAGCAGTAGATAAAGCTTCACTGAAGGCAGAGGAGATCAAACCCTTTAAAAAAAGCTTGTGTCTCTCAATGAGGGCTCAGTGACTGAACCCATGGCAAATACTGTAGTCCACTTGTATGTGAACGGGACCCAAGCATAAAACACAAAGGGAGTGAAAGTCAGAAGATGGGATTTTGTGGCCACACTTCTGGCATGTTTTAAAACCAGAAGGGGCTTTAGCTTTCTCAGCCATCTTAAAAAAAAAAATTTGGCTGGAAAGCAGACACTCACATACACACACAAAAGTTTGAGACACAGAAGGAAAGTTTTTTTTTTCTTTGAAGGGAAAGAAAATAAAAGGGAAAAACTATCAACGATGATAGTTAAAGAGATACACCAACTGTCAAGGATAAAATGAAGATTGACAACACCAGATCAGAGGTTTTGTGCCCAACTGTAAGTGAAGTTGCCACACTTACTATTCTTACAGCAGCTGCCACCACCCTAAAGCAGTGTGGGAGACCTGCTACAAGTGCTAAAATATGCAACCAGTCTAAAACCATTGCTTTTGCACTGTATTAAGTTCAGTGCTACTATGCTATACTAACAGAATAATTTTTTGAATATAATCGCCAAAGGCAGGAAGGTTGAGTAGGAGGAATTTTAGATGAATGAAAGCTTTTTTTGCCAAGGTAGTGATTTTGGGATGTCTTTTAAATGAATTTTAAAAGTGGCATTACTACTGTTGAGAAATTACAAATCTATTGTCTACAATAACCTGCTAAAGAAAGCACACAGCTGCTTTAAGGTTATGGGTGTGGTGCACACTGATTAAAAGAAATATGAGAAGGAAGAATGTGGTATGCTATTTTAGAAATGAGATGTTCTAGGTACTGAACGTCTGGATTTTACAACTGCAGTTTTTTTTTAATTCTAATTTTGCTAGCTTGGTTAAAACAAATGCTGCTTTTTCCTAGTAGTTACTTACAGAATTAGTGGATTTAAAGGTGAACACTTAATTTATAACCTTGCCTGTGATATAAATAGGACCCGCTGGAGAGACAGGTATGTACCCCGGAGATTACCCCCATCTCTGAAACAGGGTCCCCATCCATGTGAAGCAGAGTTCCTCCCTAACCCAATTCAAGTGCAACTTGGGCAACTGGATGGGGAGCAGGAAATTCATCCCTGGTTTGGCACCTGTGTCTGTAATGGAGACAGGCAACCTGTAAATGGTTCATCTCCCAGACCCTTGCTTGTAAATGTTTCATCTCCCAAGTCCCTTCTTACACTTATCAAGGGTATCAGAACTTGCCAGAGATTTGGGATGCATAGCTAGGCTTAAAAAGGCTCTTGTGGTTGTTAGCCTAGAAAACACCTATGGACAGAAGCTAATTATTTACATATTACACTAGCATATATCCACTAGGGAGATGGATTTTGTCGATTTTTTTTGGGGGGGGCAGGGTAGGAGAGTTGACATAGCCTTGTGGCAGTCTAGTCCAAGTATACTGTTGCCCTGCTGTAAAAAAAAAAAAAAAAAAAGTCAGTGTGAATTGAGATAGAGGAAAACGAAGCAGAAATTGTCAATAACATGAAACATACTAGAATAAAGGGGGTCCTACTGTGAAGACATGGATAACCATGGAATTTACATCTCTAAGGTTTTTAACAAACTGATACTACCCATAAAAATGTATGGGTGTATTACATGGGCATTTAATAGGCACTCACTGAAGTTGTCAGGTGCTTTTGATTTTTGGGAGCACAGACAAGGTCTATCTTTATTGGAACAGGAAGAGCATAAATCAAATGATATGGAGTTGCTCAATTTCCATAGTGAATTTTTGCCAAGCAGGTAGAATGGTACATATAGTTATACAATGAAAGCATGATTACCTTTGCAGGGGCCTCACTTGAACAAGTATGATTATATATAATTTATTTATTTTTGTACACAATTTTTAGAAAGCAGGAAGGTTACTGTGCCAGACTCCACCATATAGCTCTAGTGCCAACAAGGAAGTGCTGACATTTTGTAATTTAATTTGAACAAAAGGATCTTGTTGATGTACAGACAGAAAAGGAAATGACTATGATTTTTGTTTATGACTGTATTAGCTATCTTGTTACCAGGCAGTGTTTAAGGACTGTTATTGTGGAATTTCGGAGGGAGAGATCTGCTAGGTCACTATCTTATTGTAAAGTGGAATTATATTGTCTTGAGTTTGCAGTAAAAAAGATTAGTATTTTGCATAATTGAGTATTTATGATGCAGGAAAGGGCACCTGCTTTTTCAATAACTTTGCTGGCCCTGTTGTTAAAACAAAAGTTACCATTTGAATCATTTGTATAAATATTTGTACTTCATTAATGGGGTTTTGGTCCTACTGTTTTTTTTTTTTTTTTTTTGTCTTGTATAAATTGTTTTTGTGTGTAAATCATTATTTTTTTGTGTTTGTGTTTTTTTTTTTCCTGCTATGTATATGCCTAGGAGCCTATGAGATTGGTGTGACATGCTCTGTGTAGTGTCTGATCTATGTAAGTGAAAGGTGCTAGGAAAATCACTAGTAAGAGTAATTAATACTGGAATGCTGACCACCAGTTACACTGTCTGGGGAGTCTTTAAAGGAGAATAATGTCAACCTTTTCTTTCCAAAATTTGACTTTCTTTCACTGTAATCTAATGTTAAACACGTCATATACAGAAAAAGCATTAATAATTATTCCATTTGTTTTATGTCTGAACTAATTTCTATTTGCCTTTCTTTCCTAGATTTGTCTCATCACCTGTTACATCATAAAGGCTAAGTGTGGCAGATTAATTAGGGTAAGTCATTTATTCTAACTACAGAACCATAAAGAAAACAATGTCTCTTAAAGGGACAATCCCAGCGTTTCTTTGTTTACATTCTGCAGTGTTTACCTTGAGCAGGTTGTAATTCTGAGCATGCTCGAGAATTGTCTGTGTAGGGTGGGGGGGGGGGGGGCTGCCTTTCAGCCTTTTAATCACTGTCCTTTTTTCCCTGATCTACTCACAACACCTTTTAGGTTGAGCCAGTCATTATTTTAGCTTGTGGCTTGTTTTCAAAGAAAGGTATCTTCTAAATGCTTTTAATCACCTGCCTTCTTCTGACTTCTAGTTTCTATGGAAAGGATTAGTAAACAGAGTTATTGAGTCTTTTTTGACGTGTTAATTAGCTTAGCCAATGGCTTTTGTCTTTGCCAAACAATGGTATTGCATGGATTTTATTACATGCATAGAAAGCATGTGATTCAACTCTCAAAGATTAGTACATGGAGTTCTCTATTCCTTGAATTTCATGTTATTTAGTGCCTACTCTGGAATCCACATTGAATGCATTTTGTAGTATAGGTACTGCATCTTGCGAAATTACTGGATTTATTCATTGTTAAAGGGGCATTATCTCGTTTCTAAAATCAGTTGCTTGCTACATCACTTTGTCTAACTTTTAATGCACTCTAAGTCACATATTCCCAAAGAGGCAGGATTTTCAGAGTTGCTTATTGGCATACTGCAGGTCTGATTTCACAAACTTCAGTGGGGGATGGTTATGTGCTAACAGTCTGTCCCATGTATTTTCCTTCCCCACCCATAGGGTATTAGATTAGCATCTTTAGTATGTGCTTGTTTTTGGTAAAACTTAGTGGAATAATTACCCCAGCCTAAGCATGCTTGTTGCTACCTGCTTTTTCCCTTCATTGGTAGTTATTTTTCATATGGTCAGCAATAGTGTTGCTTATTAGTGCATGCACTCATGCAGACACATTTATAAGACAGTTTACCTCATTTCACAGGACAGCATTGCTTTGGACAGTTGCATCTTGGAAACAAACCCACTGAGATGTAAATGCCCTAAGATTCTACAAGAATAAAATCTTGTAATGTTTCAATAAAAACATGTCAGACAACGGTGAAATTGAATCTTGTCACTGTACTCAAAGTATTTTCCCATTAGCTGACACCATTCAGGAACCACACAGTAACTGTATAATACTGATTCCATCCGAATGAATTTATTTTCTTTTTTTTTTCCTGCTTTGTGGTACAATGTTTGGATCTTTCACTCTTTTCCTGAACATCTGACTGCAGTAGTTACACTGGTTACCTTTTTAAAGTTGAGGCAAATGTAGTGTCTATATTTACCTATATTTTCCTATCTGTGTGCTTAAGTATGTATGCAAGATGTAATCTAAGTTTATATTCATGTGGCTTTAAAACCACAGCCTTATGTCTTACTGCCCGGCTTGCAATTCAAGGCATTCTTGAATGTCTGTCAAATTTGTATATGCTGGATATGTGATAATGTGTGTATTTTATTAAAACTTTCAATGCAGTGCACATAATTGTTTTAGTTGAGTACATCACTGTTAATACTGGAATTCTCATAACTTTTCTCAAACTTTGCCTCTTTTGCGACTCAGATGGCTATAGTGATAAGACCACTTACCCCCTTATCAAGATGGAATATACAGTGATTGTCTAATCTTATTAATATACAGTGATTAACTACATATATATATATATATATATATATATATATATATATATATGTATATACATTGAAAATCTTCCACACAGACAAGTTTCTTACACTGTTTTAATTTAAATAAATAAATACATGTGTCATTATGTGTTTATCATATGTATTGCTTTGGTGGTTTAAAATGTATTTGCTGTATATCTTTATAGAGCCACATATATTTGTCTACACACAGACAAATTATATATATATATATATATATATATATATATATATATATATATATATACATACATACACACACACACATATAAATATATATATATATATATACATATATATATATATATATATATATATATATATATATATATATACACATGTACAGACATGCACATACTGTATATATATATATTTATACACACAGTATATGTATGTATATATATATATATATATATATATATATATATATATATATATACACACACACACGCCTATATAAATCTGTCTCTGTTTATGTATACAGACGTACACACACCCTTATGTGTGTGGTGTGTAGGTGGATTTACACACACACACACACACACACATATATATATATATATATATATATATACATGCACACTCTCGTATGGTGACTTAGATGACAGTATAGCTGTTCCTAACAGCATTTGTGTCACTGACCATTTATTTCTAGTTTTACAAGTAACATTTTTTTTCCATTTGTCATATGCCACTTGACAAAAGTATTAAAAGTGTGACTCAAACTACAGACCCATAAGCTTAACCAGCCTTATCTGTAAGGCCATGGAATGCACCATCATGGATACTATAAATAAGGACATAGGTGATCTCCAAACCCTTCATATGACACAGTTTGGATTTGTCAAAGACAGGTCATGCCTGTTAAACCTGGTAGACTTCTTCAAAAACATCACCAGAGCCATAAATTAAGGCAATCTGTGCATTCAGCCTACCTTTACTTAGCAAAGGCCTTCAACACAGTCCACATTTGGGCATCATTGATAAACTCTCCAAGTTCAATATCAACCCTTACATTGTCAGGTGGGTTTCTAACTGGCTCACTGACAGACCACACTCAGTCAAAGAAGGGGACTTTACCTCAACCAGCAGACTTGTCAGCAGTGAGTTTCCACAGGGGTCAGTGCTGAGCCCCGTATTGTTTGGAATGTACTTCACAAAAGTTCAGGCTAAAACAGGATGGCTGTGGCTGACTAAGTTTGCTCATGACTGCAAATTCAGTGCAATCACTGAATCCTCAAACAATGCCAGTATAATTCAAGAGGGACTTACACAAACCAATGATTGGTGGCAAAGCCATGGACTCAGCTCAATGCTAAAAATGCATTATCATCCCCTTCGATAAAAAGGATATCCATGCGTACTATCATATAAATAATAATACCCTACATAATAACTCAGTAGTGAGAAAACTGGGAACGCAAGTTGACTGTATCCTAAACTTTGACTGCCATTTGTCTACTATGGTAAGGAAGGCATTCTACATTGCTCACCTCATTAGCAAAGGTATTGCCTCAAGAGGGAAAGAGGTCATAACTCCCATGTACTCGACTCTCAACAGGCCAATAATAGAGTACAAGGCTCCCA
The DNA here is from genome assembly GCF_019279795.1 of Protopterus annectens. Taxonomy (NCBI): domain Eukaryota; kingdom Metazoa; phylum Chordata; order Ceratodontiformes; family Protopteridae; genus Protopterus; species Protopterus annectens. The sequence goes on along the minus strand of NC_056737.1, from coordinate 870,684,719 downwards.
TTGGTATGTACCTTACCAGGCACCTGCAGCAACTTGAGAGACCTCATAGATTTTTAAAAAAGAAAATTCAGGGTCTCCAGCTACTCAGTAGTGTACAGACTACATAGAGGAAACTTGTGCACTCGGCCTACAGAGCCATCTCATATCCAAACCCAATGGCAGTGCTGCACATCTGCAAGTCAAATGGGCTAAGGGTCTGCTCTAGAGAGCTTAACCTGGCCTACCACATAATTAGGACCTGCTGGACAGACAACTATGTCTCTAAGAGGTTGCCACTCCTCTGGAATAGGCTACCAATTCACATCAAACAGAGCCACTCTATGACCCTGTTTAAGTATAGCCTGGATGACTGGATGAGAAACTTTAAATTCTTTGCCGGGGAGTTCACCTGTGACCCTCCTAGATATGGGTAGTCATTGCTAACTAAGATCTTGAGTTTAGGCTAGATCTTTTATATTGGGTTTCTCTAGTACTGTACTGGGTACACATGGGTAGGCTTGTAAAGACCTTTGGGTCAGTAGCCTAGTAACCACCTGTGAACCTATCAAGTAACAAGAGTATTATTGCTCTTAGTCATCTAAAGTTTTAGAGATTATAATTTTATTTGTGGGTTGGCATGCTCTCAGACTGCACTACATTTTTTTCAGGATAACTGTTGCCATATCCCTAAGAATTTGGTGGGGAGAGGTACTTAGGAGGAAAAACTCAGCAGCAGGTGGCCAAGAGTAATTACATGCAGACATTAATTAGTTCTTCCTGGATATACAAACAGAAGGCAAACAAGGTAATCCCACTTCAAAATTGGACTACATATGTATAGTTCAGACTGGAAGCAATCAGCAAAAAGGCTGAGGTGAAGAATAATTGGACATTTTACACTATATTGCTTTCACAGTGGCCTCAATTCAAGAGAGTGGCACTGGACACAGCACCAGTACCACTGTGAGTACAAATTCATTCACAGTATCAATGGACATATAGGTTCATAGGTTCATAGGTTTATACTAGGCTATCTGCCCCAAGGCATTTATAAGCCTAGCCCGAATTTTTGTGGCTTACGCCACCCCTTATATGAAAAAATACTGTACCCATTAGTTTGTTGTGCCTCTGTCCAGCAGTGACACAGAGATGATTCCTGGGGTAAACCTACGATCTCCCATTCACAGGTCAAGATTTCTCTTGAACAGAGCCAGCGAGGTGCTCTGCCTCACATGGACCGGGACTCTATTCCACAGCATAGGGAGTCTCTGAGTGATAAGTCTATCCCTCCAGCACGTCCTATTTATATCCGTGCTAAGGTTTAAGTCACTTGCTCTAGTGGTTTTGGTGGATTTGGATTTTTTGAGGTGGAGCATGTCCATTAATTCCGGGTTGGACATGGCCTTGTATGTCAGGCACATGTCACCTCTGAGCAGACGGTATGCGACTGAATAGAGCTGGAGTTTCTTCAGTCTGGCAGCATATGACAGATTTTGGAGTCCCTTTATCCTTTTGGTGAGAAACTTTTGGGGTCTCTCCAATTGCTGCAGATGTCAGGCGAGATATATCCCGAATGGGGCATTGTACTCGATCATTGGTCTGATAAGTGAAGAGTACAGGGGAACAATGACCTCACTAGATCTGGATGTGAATCCCTTCATGATCAGGTGGGCAATGTAGAAGGTCTTTCTAACCACTTTAGCAACGCGAGTGTCAAAAGAAAGGCCACTGTCAACCTGGGTCCCCAGGTCCCTGATAACCTCTTCTGTGCTTAGTGGATTGCCACCTATATGGTAGCTTGGGGTTACCTTGTTTTTTCCGAAGGGAATGACTATACATTTTTTGGCGTTTAACTTCAGGCCATGGCTCTTGCACCAGCTATCTGTTTCTTGAGAATAATAGATAATAAATACCTTGAAGGCAGCATTACACCTGGCAACTATCCACTGGCTGCACAAAGATATGGGGAGGCAGTGCAAACCTTATGGGATAAACTTCAAAATATATGTCATCAGTAATGCAACAGATTGTTTTTCATAACCTGTTGTTTATCAGCCCTATGTGGAGCATTTATATGGTTAAAATAAGAATAGTCTAAGGATAAATAGCAGCAACATATGACTGATCAGGAGATTAAGAACTACTGGCTGGCTCCAAGGTACTGTAGTACAATGCCTACAACACTACCAAGCAACACAGAAGCCCACTCACACAGTGTCATCATAGACTGGCACTTAAGAAGGAACAGTTTTCTGCCATGAGTAGGGTACCATGCTTACCCAGCAAAGGTGAGGGCTGTATTGAAGAAAACAGTGGAGTGATGAAGCTTGGATCCCAAACATATACCCCACGCTCAGTTAGATTCCTTGCTCATTTAACATAGTGGCAACTTCTCATGTGCAGTGGGCAAGGACATCATGGGAGAGCATCAAGAAATTAGGAAGATGAAGTCCAATGCTTATGAAAGATAGCTGAAAAATAAACTCTTCTAACTTGCCTAACATTATCACTTATTTACAGACCCTGTTTGTTACCTGTAAGACACACATTGCACCTTCCAACAACACCTTTTCTTGACTGGCGCTTCCTGCATGTTTGATTGCCTGGTACCTTGCTGGTGCTCTTCCATGTGAATGGAAACACCTGCCTTATATATTACCTTCTGTAACATGCTCACATTACCTGTGATGTATTGTGGTACTTGAGATATAACATGCAAAATTTGTGTTAAAAGCCTGATTACGATATTTACACTGAGGCCACACGGTTTGCTGAGCTGTACACCCTTCCACACTCCTTACTGTTGCATACTATTCATGGTAATACTTATATCAAGGGTTCAAATACCATTTTTGATATGTGCAGTTCTTGCTCTGAATGCCATTCTTCAGCAGACAGAGTGCTGTCCATCAGTAGGGTACATGGTCCATTCCACCCTGTATGACCACGTACAGCTATGCAACCGTAACAAAAACTGTAATCTTTTATAGGCACAGAAATAGAACATGGCTGACAACAGATTTCTATCCCAAGGAATCCTGTACTTACTGAATAAACTTCCTATGCATGTCAAGCAATACTGCATATCATCTGTAATCAGTAATATTCTGAATGAATAGCATGGAAATCATAAATCCTCTTTTGGTTATATAGCATGGTGCTTCTTGACCATGGAGTTTAGCTCATTCAAAAGTGCTCAGGCTTAGCTGGCTATGCTTATCAATGGTCTTTTAAACTGCATGAGTAGTACATAGCTATGAACTTATCAACCTAATATATAATTACCAAGCATCTCACAAATGTGTATGCTGCATATAGAATATATATACAGACAAAAACATTAGTTTCTTGATGAATGCATTGCTATAATCCTTCTCATTTGAATGTCATTATATGGTCATTAGTATGTACTACTGACCACACCAGTTTTCATACTACCATGACTGTGCTACAGATACCTCTGAATTGCACATGCCCTGCTTGTCAACACTCACTGTTATAGTTTAACTTTACACACTGTGCTATTTTTCCTTTCTGAATACACCCCTACTGTGTTTTATGTCCTGTAAGAGTACTGGTTATGTACATAACAAGGTACCTGAAAAACAAACATTATTGCTGAATGCCCACTAATTTCTATCATTTGTCAAACTTTTTTGTTGTGTTTCAAGGCTCAAATAACTCTGAGCCCATTTGTAACAACTTGATTATATATGTACTTTTTTTTTAGTAATGTATAAAAATATTACTGCATTTTTCTTTGAATTTATGTAGTGGAGCTTTTCACTGCTGAATTGACTCTAAATGAGTCCATCTGTAACAACTTTGATTATGTATTTAATGTATTTTCTTTAGAATTTTAGTGGAGCTTTTCTCCTCGGGCCTCTACTGAAAATGGACATATATCCAGTTAGACTAGCTTGGTCAACCAATGTAAAATAAATAAATAAATAAAATAATTATTTTAGTAAGTAATGAAAACAACAAATAGATGTATGTTCTACTCTCCAAGGTACCATGAATTACACTGTTTGAAATCATTTAATGTATTCCCCTTATCCCTTTATTCAACTGTTTGTTTATTTACTTATTAATTTCAGCTTGATAACCATGTAAGTGGGTGGCTGGCAGACCCTTTTCAGTCACAACGTGAGCTCCATGGAGCAAGACACAAACAGAAAATTGGAAATAGAATAAAGAAGTATATTACTTTCTGAAAGAATGTCAAACAGCTTGGCAAAGTGCATAAGTGGAATTCAAGCAAGATGACAGTTGAAAAGATATAAGAAATGTAAATGAGGTCAAACTATAACTACAGCTTTGCAGGTAAGAAGGGCATTATTGCTCACGCATGAAATATTTGTATGTATGTATAAATATAAATAAGCTGTTTAATAGTGTGGCTATGTTAAGTATAGAAGGGTCTCTCCATTTTTATTTATTTTTTTTAGCTTTATGTGCACGTAGTGTTCTTTAAAGTAATGAGTGTTTATTATAGATGTCTTTTGCATTGTCATGATTCATCAGAAAAATTGCCTCTTTGCAACAAAATATCACACTTGCTTTTACTTGCAATTTACACTGTTTCTCTTCAAACCTGTTACATTAAATAAAAATGTCTATCTACACATACATATGATAGTTATGAAACAGTGAAATAAATAAAACTATGACTTCACATGGAACCAGAGTGTCTCCTTGCCTGTTTAGCCATGTCCTCAAGCTCAATGCCAAAAAGTGCATTGTCATCCCCTTTGGTAAAAACTCTGTACCCATGAACTACAACATAGGCGGTAGTGTACTTAACAGCAAAAGTGTGATAAGAGACCTTAGGGCACAGGGGGACAGTAGTCTCTCCTTTGATAATCACATTGCCACAGCAGTCAGGGAATCTTTCTATGTGGCACACCTCATCACAAAAGGGTTCTTAACCAGAAAAAAGAGGTCATTGTTCCCCTCTACTCATCACTCATTAGACCCATTATAGAGTACAACACCCCTTTTGGTATGTACCTCACAAGACATCTACAACAGGAAAGGCCGCAGAAATACCTCACAAAGAGGATTACCAGCCTCAAACAGATGTCCTACGCAGACCGTCTAAAAAAACTCCAGCTTTACTCCGTCGCATATCGCCTACTCAGAGGTGATCTCTGCCTAACATACAAAGCTATATCAAACCCAGAGCTGTTGGACATGCTCTACTTAAAGAAATCCCAATCCCCACGAGCTACACGCTTTAGGGACCTAAACCTTGTCACCACAATAAACAGAACATGCCGGAGGGATAGATTCCTGTCCCAGAGACTTCCTATACTCTGGAATAAACTACCTATCTATATCAAACAAAGCTCCTCATTAGCACTCTTCAAGAAAAATCTTGATGATTGGACGGGAAATTGGAAATTCACCCCGGCGATCACCTCTGTGGCTCTGCTCAACAGTGGCAAAAGAAAATAATTTTCTTGGGTGACAAAAGCCAGGGTATCTTTTTGGCTGGGCTTGTATAGGCCCCAGGGCCGATAGCCTAGTACCTACCTATGAACTTATGAACTACAGTTTCACATGGAATATGTGTGTCTGTTTACTTATTTATGTATGTAGAAAGTTGTACTCGTTAGTTCGAATTTGAAACTAGACTGTCTAGTGTATAGGAATATGCATGCAATAAATGCCATTAATTTCTTGTGATTTCATGACATTTCAGTTATAATTGAAGCCCTACTTTTCAACCTTATAGTGCACTGAGAAAAGCCTTGACAGAAACATTTAATTGGCTAAAGTAGTTACTAATGTCCAAGCTAAAAAGAGTACACACACTGAGCAGAGTGGATGAGAGTTAGCTGAGATATATAAGTATCCTACTTTTTTTTCGATTATTTATACAGATTATTGTTTCTAACAATTAATATATAGCACTTTTATTGTCTGCTTTTTAGTCTTCGAGTGTATTTTATTGCTATTAACACATCTGCACAAGTAACTGATTTGTCTGCAGTTAAAAGCATTCTGTATCTTTACAAATCTTTATCCGTTTAAAAACTTTCATTTGTTTTCTGTAGTGCTTACTGTCTGCAGGCTATTGTTTTTAGGTGAAGCCTTTCTTTAACTTGGCTAGATTGTGTTTTGTGTTCTTGTAAAAAAAAAAAAAAAAAAAAAAGTTGTTGTTCTGGTATTTAAGCCCTAACTTTGATAGGGTTTCTGTCTATACACACTGAGCAGAGTGGATGAGAGTTGTTGACCGCAACAGTTAGCTGAGATATATAAGTATCCTGCTTTTTTTTCGATTATTTATACAGATTATTGTTTCTAACAATTAATATATAGCACTTTTATTGTCTGCTTTTTAGTCTTCGAGTGTATTTTATTGCTATTAACAAATCTGCACAAGTAACTGATTTGTCTGCAGTTAAAAGCATTCTGTATCTTTACAAATCTTTATCTGTTTAAAAACTTTCATTTGTTTACTGTAGTGCTTACTGTCTGTGGGCTATTGTTTTTAGGTGAAGCCTTTCTTTAACTTGGCTAGATTATGTTAATTGTCTGCTGAGTGGGGGCTGGTTCTTTTGTGTTCTTGTAAAAAAAAAAAGTTGTTCTTCTGGTATTTAAGCCCTAACTTTGATAGGGTTTCTGTCTATACACACCTAGCAGAGTGGATGAGAGTTGTTGACCGCAACAGTTAGCTGAGATATACAAGTATCCTGCTTTTTTTTTCAATTATTTATACAGATTATCGTTTCTAACTATTAAAATATAGCACTTTTATTATCTGCTTTTTAGTCTTCAAGTGTATTTTATTGCTATTAACAAATCTGCACAAGTAGCTGATTTGTCTGCAGTTAAAAGCATTCTGTATCTTTACAAATCTTTATCTGTTTAAAAACTTTAATTTGTTTTCTGTAGTGCTTACTGTCTGTCCCCTCCCTCCCAGTTGGTGTCTTGCTCTTATACTTGGTGGCTTTGCAGTTGCCCGCCCCTACTGTAAATCTGATCTGTGACACTCCTCCCAGTCTAGTGTCATTAGCTCATTCTACCTAATACAGAGAGAACGTTTGATAAGGCCCTCTGTTTCTCCTTTTTCCCTTTCAAAAAAAAGGGAAAAAAAGTAAAAAAAATATATATAGAGTATATTTCAGAGTATTTATTATAACTGTAATTGCCTTAATATTGCTACAACTCAAGTGCTCTAGGCTGCACTGCATCTGAAGTGTTTGTGTGTTTTAGCTGCTTTTCTGTATATATAGACTTTTCTGTTTCTTTAACTAAACAAGCTCTGCAAAGTTGTTTTATTGCATTTCTGCCTGTATTTCTGAGTTTTTTGCACTTTTAAAGTTTGTTTTTGCTTAGTTTAACTGGTAGGCTACACACTCAAGTGTGCTAGCCGAATTAAAGCATTTACTGTGTTTCTGTACCTAATTTCTGCTACTCTAACAAAAAAAAAAAAAATCCTTGTTTCCCGCCTTTAATTAACTAGAATAGTCCAGTCTTCAGGTATTGCTGATCTCTGGGCTGTGTCATAGTTCCTGTGTTGCCCATATCCTTATTTGGATAGGGGGAAGCTTCTTTGCTCACCAGTGAGAGAGGGGAGCTCTGAGCAGCCTATCTGTCCCTTGAGGAGTGGTTCCAGCCCAGTGACCTGTAGCTTATTGGCCGTTTTGGGCCATTTCCTATCTCTTCTAACCCCCTGCTTTAAAGCCAGCTTTAACGCACTTTTGCGCTTGAAATTTAAAGTTTGTCCTGTTTGTTGCATTTACCTGTTGAGGCTACACACTCAAGTGCGCTAGCCTGTGTTACATATTTATTGCATTCTTCTGCTGTTTGTTGCAAAAAAAGAAAGAAAAACAAAAATAAATATCCTTGTTTCCCGCCTTTTCTGACCTAGAGTAGTCCAAATACAGGTGTTGCTGTATTCTGGACTTTTGGAAAGTTCTTGTGTTGCCCATTTCCTTGCTTGGATAAAGGGGGGCTTCTTTGTTCACCAGTGGCAGTGGAGAGCTTAGAGCAGCCTATCTATCCCTGGAGGAGTTTTCCCAGCACAAGAATCTGGTAGTCTTTTGGCCGTTTTGGGCCAGTTTCTAGCTCTTTCAAGTCCTCCTGTATAAAACCCGCTTCGGTGCGTTTTTTGCGCTTGTTACTACTCAGCCAAGCTCCTCGTGGTCCTGCAGAGTGGTGCTAGCAGCAGAGAGGCTAAAGAGCGACTGCTAACCTGATAAGTGTTTTTTTCCCTGCTACTACATGGGTGACTGTCCGATCTAGCTAAACTGCAAGTATTTCTGCTTCTTGAACTGTTTTAAACTGTTTAAAGTTGTTTTTGCACCTGCACTTTTAAAGTTTGTCCTGTTTGTTGCATTTACCTGTTGAGGCTACACACTCAAGTGTGCTAGCCTGTGTTACATATTTATTGCATTTTTCTGCTGTTTGTTGCAAAAAAGAAAAAAAAAATATTATCCGTGTTTCCCGTCTTTCCTGACCTAGAGTAGTCCAAATACAGGCTTTGCTGTATTCTGGACTTTTGGAAAGTTCCTGTGTTGCCCATTTCCTTTCTTGGATAAAGGGAGGCTTCTTTGTTCACCAGTGGCAGTGGGGAGCTTAAAGCAGCCTATCTATCCCTGGAGGAGTGTTCCCAGCACAAGAATCTGGTAGTCTATTGGCCATTTTGGGCCAATTTCTAGCTCTTTCAAGTCCCCCTGTATAAAACCCACTTTGGCGCGTTTTTTGCGCTTGTTACTACTCAGCCAAGCTCCTCGTGGTCCTGCAGAGTGGTGCTAGCAACAGAGAGGCTAAAAGAGTGACTGCTAACCTGATAAAAGTGTTTTTTTCTGCTACTACCTGGCCGACTGTCCGAACTAGCTAAACTGCAAGTATTTCTGCATTCTTTAACTGTTTTAAACTGTTTAAAGTTGTTTTTGCACCTGCACTTTTAAAGTTTGTCCTGATTGTTGCATTTACCTGTTGAGGCTACACACTCAAGTGCCCTAGCCTGCGTTACATATTTATTGCATTTTCCTGCTGTTTGTTGCAAAAAAAAAAAAAAAAAATTATCCTTGTTTCTCGTCTTTCCTGACCTAGAGTAGTCCACATACAGGCTTTGCTGTATTCTGGACTTTTGGAAAGTTCCTGTGTTGCCCATTTCCTTTCTTGGATAAAGGGAGGCTTCTTTGTTCACCAGTGGCAGTGGGGAGCTTAGAGCAGCCTATCTATCCCTGGAGAAGTGTTCTCAGCACAAGAATCTGGTAGTCTATTGGCCACTTTGGGCCAATTTCTAGCTCTTTCAAGTCCCCCTGAATAAAACCCGCTTTGGTGTGGTTTTTGCGCTTGTTACTACTCAGCCAAGCTCCTCGTGGTCCTGCAGAGTGGTGCTAGCAGCAGAGAGGCTAAAAGAGTGACTGCTAACCTGATAGTGTTTTTTTTTTGCTGCTACTACCTGGGCGACTGTCCGATCCAGCTAAACTGCAAGTATTTCTGCTTCTTGAACTGTTTTAAACTATTTTAAACTGTTTAAAGTTGTTTTTGCACCTGCACTTTTAAAGTTTGCCCTGTTTGTTGCATTTACCTGTTGAGGCTACACACTCAAGTGCGCTAGCCTGTGTTACATATTTATTGCATTTTCCTGCTGTTTGTTGCAAAAAAGAAAAAAAAAATTATCATTGCTTCCCATCTTTCCTGACCTAGAGTAGTCCAAATACAGGCTTTGCTGTATTCTGGACTTTTGGAAAGTTCCTGTGTTGCCCATTTCCTTTCTTGGATAAAGGGAGGCTTCTTTGTTCACCAGTGGCAGTGGGGAGCTTAGAGCAGCCTATCTATCCCTGGAGGAGTGTTCCCAGCACAAGAATCTGGTAGTCTATTGGCCGTTTTGGGCCAATTTCTAGCTCTTTTAAGCCCCCCCTGTATAAAAGCCGCTTTAGCGTGATTTTGCGCATAGCGCAGCATCGGGCAACGCCACTTAATTGGGTTTAAACTATTCTCGGCTCCACAATGTCTGCTCTTCACTTTTTCCCTTAGAACTGATCTAGTTCTCATAATAAACACCCTATTCCTACTCTAAAGCCTGGCACTTGCTCACTAAAGCAATTATATAAGTCAGAACTAAAAAATTAAAAGCAATACACCCTCACAAACTCCCCTTGAGTACCTTGTTCCCCATTGGCCCTTTTTCAATTATAAAGGAATTCCCAATACTATTCTAGCATGTCCAAATGTCAGTTGTCAATCTCCTCTCCAGTCCAGCTGGTGAATCTGGGAATCTTGAGGCAATGTTACAACTGCCTCATGTACACAGACAACACTCTCCTCCTCCCAACAAATTCCAACACATGTGAGAGATGCAACCATATAGCCAAACTGGAGGCTAAGCTCTCTCAACTCAGTACTGGCGTAACCAGTCAGGAGGAGAAGAAAACCACACTCACTACAATTCCAGTCTCACATAGACCTACCACGACAGCAAACCAAACACATAAACACACAAAAACATACTCGGAGGCTCTAAATAAAAATCTGCCTAAGCAACAAAGACCTCCAAAGCAGACACCCAAGCAACTGCTACCCCAAAACAAAACACGTGCAACACATAGCTCACAAAGCCAGTGTGCCGAACAGTCACAGCCCTTAAGGCTAAACAACACACTTGATACACTTGTAATAGGTGGCTCTATCATCAGGCACACTGATGTCCCGCTCACCAGGCTGAACAAGGAGAAGGACACGGTGAGCTGCCTGTCGGGCGCTAGGATCAGTCACATAACACAAGCACTCAGGTCACTCCAAGGCAAGTATAAATATGACTCAGTCATTGTCCATGCTGGTGTGAATGACCTGAGACGTACCTCCCTGGACTACATGAAAACAGACATAGCGGAGCTCTCTGAGCATGTAGCCCAGGCCGGTATGACCCGAACCTTGAGTAGCATCTTACCCTCACCAAGAATGATGCCGCAATATGAAGACAAGATGATCAATTTCAACAATTGGCTTAAGTATTGGTGCCATTCAAAGGGGATCCAATGCCTGTCAGCCTGGGATGACAAGCTCGACAAGCCACGATGCTTCGCTAGGGATGGCTTACACCTGTCACCCCTGGGCTTTCGGATATTGGCAAAGGGTCTTGCCACCCCCATAGTGCCTTTTTTAGGCAAGGCTCAAAAGACAAACCCACCTCCATAGGTATCACAAGGGATAAGAAACTAAGAGTAATGCTACTCAATGCCAGAAGTCTAAACCTCAAGATGCATGCACTCGAAACTCTCCTTAGCATGGAGAACATTGATATCTGTGCAGTAACAGAAACCTGGTTCAAGGCTCCCGAGAGCACCCCAGCACTACCAGGTTATACCTCATACCATGTTTTTTGGCCCCAAAACTTGGACCGAACCACAAAAGGAGGGGGAGTATCAATATTCGTCAAAGATACCCACACCTCCAGGCTGGTGGCATAGCACGAAGCATCAGAGACTATCCATGTGCAACTAACAGTGGGTAAAACTGCCTTCCAGTTTATAGCCTGCTACAGACCACCCTCCCAAACCCAGGAACCCCACTCGGCCTTCCTGAGAACACTGGAAAATATGAAGGTCTCTCCAAACACCATTATATTGGGCGACTTCAACTACCCAAACATAGCCTGGGAGCATTACTCTAGCTCCAACACCCTAGCCCAAAGGTTCCTAGAATTTATAAACTCAAATGCTATGGAACAACTTGTTACCACTTCCACAAGAGGGGAAAACATACTGGACCTGATCATCACCAACATGGGGACTCTATGCTCCAGACCAGAAGTGTATCCCTCACTGGTAAGATCAGAACATAAACTAATATCACTAGATATTCACATCCCGACCCCAGCCCCTGCCCAGAAAACCACAGTGAAAAACTTCACTAAAGCAAATTTCACACTCCTCAAAACTGAGGTGGAATCCTTCAAAGCTCCCGGGCCTGTGGAAAATACGGCCCAGACCGCAGAATCCTTTATAAACGCATTCTATGAACACCTTCAGGAATGCATGGATCATGCAATCCCAAACAAAACCAAGACCCAGTCCTCCAAAGGCAGGCGTCCTGTCTGGTGGACCCCAGCCATAAACAAACTATACAATAGAAGGAGGAAGCTACTACATGATAAAGCAAAATCCCAAAAAGGGAAGGCATCTCTGATCAGTATTAGCAAAAAACTATGGGCACTCATAAAATCGGCCAGCTCTGAGGAAAAATTGCACAGGACACTAAGGATAATAACAAGGCTTTCTTTACTTATGTTAGGAACCTGGGTGGGAATTCCCAGATATGCTCAGAATTAGTCCAAAATGACAACAAATACACCGAACCCACAGACATTGCCAACATCCTAGCTGACAGGTTCAGTGCAAAATTCCTACCCCTTCCCCACCAAAAGGGCAAATATCTATCCCAGCAGAGTGCTGCCCCCCTGACATCTCAGAAGCTCAGGTAAGAGCTGCCCTCTCCAAAGCAAAAAACACAGCATCAATGGGACCAGACTGTGTCCTGGGCTGCGTCCTACATGAACTCCAAGAAGAACTAAACCCAAACATAAAACTACTGTTCAATCTCAGCCTTACTACAGGATATATACCCAAAGAGTGGCGTACAGCAACAGTGGTCCCTCTCCATAAAGGTGGTGCCTCAATGGATCCTGGAAACTATCGCCCCATAAGCCTGACTAGATTGGTCTGCAAAGCTATGGAAAGGATCATCATGGACCTCATAAATAAAGATATTGGGGACCTACAGACACTGGATCCTACCCAGTTCGGCTTTGTTAAGGGCATATCCTGCCTCTTCAACCTGGTCGATTTCTTTGAAACAGTCACCAAGGCTATTGATGAGGGGAAGGTGGTCCATACAGCCTACCTGGACCTCGCAAAAGCCTTTGATACAATACCCCACTCGGGCATTATAGATAAGCTCACCAGCTTAAATATAAACCCCTATGTCACTAGATGGGTTGCAAACTGGCTCAAGGACAGAACCCACATGGTTAGAATTGCTAGAGCCATGTCAGACTCCAAACCAGTTACAAGTGGCATCCCACAAGGCTCAGTCCTGGGACCTCTCTTGTTCGGTATATATTTCTCAGAGGTACAGGCCAACACGGAAGGACTGTGGCTGACCAAGTTCACAGATGACTGCAAACTGGGCACCATAATCGACTCTCCAGCCGACACAAGCATCCTACAAAAGGGGGACCCAAGTTGATAGCAGTCTCTCATTTGACAACCACGTGGCCAAAGTGGTTAGAAAAACATTTTATATAGCCCACCTAATCATGAAGGGATTCACATCTAGATCAGGGGAGGTCATCGTGCCTCTTTACTCATCCCTCATCAGGCCCATAATTGAGTACAATGCCCCTTTTGGGATGCACCTTACCAGACACCTGCAGCAACTGGAAAGACCCCAAAAGTACCTCACCAAGAGGATCAAAGGGCTCAAACAGATGCCATATGCTGCCCAGTTAAAGAAACTCCAGCTCTACTCAGTGGCATACTGCCTGCTCAGAGGTGATCTGTGCCTGACGTATAAAGCCATGTCCAACCCGGAATTAATGGACATGCTGCACCTCAGAAAATCCAAATCCCATCGAGCAACGCGCTTGAGAGACTTGAACCTCAGCACTGAAATAAATAGGACATGCTGGAGGTACAGATTCATAACCCAGAGGCTCCCTTCACTCTGGAATAAAATCCCAGTCCTGGTTAGGTAGAGTCCCTCACTGACTCTCTTCAAGAGGAATCTTGATGAGTGGATGGGAGATCGTAGATTTATTCCGGGTATCACTTCTGTGTCACTGTTAGACAGAGGCACAGTATACTAACCTCCAAAAAGGGCATAGCAAAATTCATTTTAAAATGGGTGGTGAAAGCCAAACACACTCTGGCTAGGCTTGTAAATGCCCTAGGGCAGATAGCCTAGTATGAGCCTATGAACAACAGTAACTTTACCCAAAAGTTTTACACAACAGCATAAAGGTACAAGCAGAAGACAGAGTCCATATGACTCGAAGATGACTAGTTACTCCCCAAGAAATACCCTCTACAACTTATCCCCCCCCCAGTTACCAAAGAATGAGTCCTCACTGAGCTCTTCATAGTTAAAAACAATACAACAATGAGCCCTGATAATATCCAGGTATGCCTCCTATATGTTTTGAAAAATGACCCCTCAGGCCCACTAAAATGTCTGTTCAGCCACAGGCCTCAGACAGGTTTTGTCCCCAGGGAATAAAGGATTGCAACAGTCATCTCTCTACATAAAGGTGGTCCATCAACAGACCCAAGGAACTGCAGACCCATAAGTTGGACTAGTCTTATACACAAAGGCATGGAAAAAGTTATCATTGATCTAATAAATACATATGGAATCTTCAAACACTGGACCCATGCCAGTTTGGTTTTGTCAGTGGTGGGTCACACCTACTAAACCCAGTGGACTACTTTGAGAAGGCCACTTGAGCCACGGACGATGGGCAAAAAAACTGCATACCGCCTACCTCGACCTAGTAAAGGCATTCAGCACACTACATCACTTAGGTATTACAGACAAACTCAAAAATTTAGACATAAATGTGTATGTAACCCAATGGATAGTGAAATGACTCATGGACAGGACACATGAAGTTAGGCTGGGGGTATCCACCTCCATCAACAGGCCTGTTAGTAATGGTGTTCCAGAGTACTCAGCACTTGGACCTCTCCTGTTTTGAATACACTTCTCTGAAGTCATAGCAAATATAGAGAGTCTTTGGGTGACCAGATCTGCAGATGACTGCAAGTTGGGTGTAATGACTGATTCTACCAAAGATGCAGATATCCTTGAGGTGGGTCTGAGAGCCAAGTAACTGGTACCAGAAACATAGCCTAATACTCAATGCAAAAATGCATATTTATACCCTTCGGAAAGATGACCACCCCTGCAAAGTACAACATTAATAACACTTTCCTAAGAGCAGACCCAGTGATAAGGGATTTGAGAACTCAGGTTGACAGTAACCTGAACTTTGATCACCATGTGTCCATGGTGATGAGAAAATCCTTCTATGTGGAGCAAGTTATAAGTTATGGCAAGGCATCCAGATCTAAGGAGATCATAGTCCCACTATGCTTAGCCCTCATTAGACCAATAATCGAGTACACTGCACTCTTCAGCATGCATTTGCAACAAGCATAGTGGCCACAGAGATTCCTCATTAAAAGAATAAAGGGTGTAAATAACATGTCTTATTTATTATTTTTCTTTATTTTATTTTACATTTGTTGACCGGGAAAGTCTGTCTGGATAGATGTCCATTTTCAGCGGAGGCCTGGGGAGAAAAGCTCCAAGAGATTATAGAATCATAACAGAGTGATTACACACAGAACAAAACACGTTTTCAAATTTACATTAGTAACTCCAGAAAAAAGTTAATGAAAAGATTTATAATTAACATAGCTTAAAAACTTTTGTGAAAACTACATTCCAAAAACATTTTTTATTTTTATTTTACATTGGTTCATGGGAAGTGAGTTTCCTCAGTAGATTCTTAGGAAGTAAGAAACAAAGGCTACAGTAAGTAGGTAAAATAGGCAGCAGAGGTGGTACTGGAAACGGTGAATACTGTTAGTCTGGATTCAAGCAAGGGCATAGCCATTGAGAAGTTAGGAGGATTCTTAGGTGCTTTTTAAACAGTGGTGTAGATGAAATGGATGTTAGTTCATTTGGAAGCTTGTTCCATATATTACCAATAGAGTTAATGAACAAGCACTCCTCAGACTTATTGTTGGATTTTAGGGTAGACACTAATACCCTATTGGCATATCGTAGGGTGGTTAGTTTTTTGTAAGGGCTAACAAGGTTACAGAGTATGGGAGTATTTGAGGGATGATGTAGAATATTATGAGTGATGGTAAGTTGTTGTAACAGAATCTGATTTTGTAATTCTAGCCAACCTAATAGTTTAAGATTCTGGCAGTGATGAGTTCTAAATGAAGAACCAGTATCAAATTTGGCTATGTTATTATAGGATGTTACTAATTTATGGATATTGCTTTTGTAGAGGTTTGTGTAAATTGGGGAGGCATAGAGAAGGGTTAAGTGTAGGTGAGTTTGGGCAATAGTGGACCTAGTTGAGGCTGTGAGAAAGGGTTTGAGTCTATAAAGGGAACAGAGTTTTCTATTAACTGATTTAACAGTTAGGTTAATGTGTGTTTCAAAGGTAAGATTATGATCAATTGTAACCCCTAGAAGTTTGGTGGTCATATCAGTAGTACCATTATTGGATGTGACTGTAAAGTTAATAGAGGGGGACTTAAGGGTGGGAGTAAATAATAATCATTTTGTTTTTTTTGGGGTTAAGGAGGAAACAGCGCTGATGGAACCATTTCTCAACTAAGTTAAATACTGTTTGGGTCTTAACTTGGAGCTCTGCAGGTGAGGAAGCACTACATATTAACAGTGAGTCAGTGTACTGTATACAGGTGGCTTGTGGAATGGATGTTTTCAGATCATTAATAAAAATGATAAATAGAAGAGGTCCCAGAATGGAGCCCTGTGGGACACCGAGAGAGATAGGGAGCTGAGGGGATAGTTTATTATTCCAAAGGACTGCTTGCTGTCTATTCTCTAAATAGTACTTAAACCACTTGACAGCTTGGGTGTCAAATGAGGGAGACGTGAGTGTTTCTAACAGTAGTTGACGATTTACCATGTCAAATGTCTTTGAGAGGTCAATAAAGATGGCTGAGGACAGTATGTTATTGTTACGGTTTTTATTAATGGAGTCAGTAAAGGATAAGAGTGCTGTTGTCGTACTATGGAATGGCCTAAAGCCATGTTGGCAGTCCACTAGTCGGTGATTTTGAAGGAGGTAATCAAGTATTTGGCTGTGAATACATCTCTCCATAATTTTTGCAAGTGGGGAAAGTAGGGCTATGGGGCGGAGGTTTGAGAGTTCGTTTGAGTTACCACCCTTATGGAGAGATATAATGTGAGAGACTTTCCAAAGATATGGGGATGGAGCATTCAGTGATGGTTCTGTTAATTAATAAAGAAATAAGGTAGGCAAGAAATCCAACTGCCATTTGCAGGTATTCAGCTGGAAGGAGGTCAGTTGATGGGGTACAAGGTTTAAGTTGATGAGTAAGGTATGTATGAGTGATGTTGGCACTGGTTGGAAGTGTAGTGTGTATGTGGCAGGTTTGTTGGGAGGGGTGACTCACTTGTGATAACTGATGGTATGGGGGGGTAGGGTATTAGCTAAAGAGGTAACTGTTTCAGAGAAAAACGTGTTAAAAATATCAGCAATCTGGGTGGAGGGTTTTGAGACAAGTTGGAAGGAGTAGGTGTTTTGGACTGTCCAGTGTGGAGCAATTTATTTAATCCTGACCAGACTTTTTGTGGGTTTTGATGTTGGGTCTGTTGGAACTTAAGGTAATAGTTTCTTTTTCCCAAAAATATTGATTTTTTTGCAGCATTTCTAAGCTGTTTAAAATTTAGGTGATCATTAGGGTTTTTAGTTTTTCTCCATTTGGACCAGGATTTATTTCACAGTCTCATTTTTTGTCTAGTCTCTTTAGTAAGCCAAGGAGCAGGTTTGTTTCTAATTCTAATAGTACGAGAGGGAGCATGGTGTTCCAGAATTTGTAAGAATTTGTTATTGAAGTATGAGACTGCTTCATCAAGAGGTAAGGTCTTTAGGGGTGACCAGTCGCACGCTTTAAGTTCAGCCTGAAAATTAAGTGCATTCAGATTTTTCTTGTTTCTTGTGGTTCTAAGGTTACTATGGCTGGGAAATTAGGTATTTTGTCTGGATATAAAGGTCAGGGAATGGTCACTAATATTGTCAGGGAGTAAGCCTGTTTCGTATTGTTGGGTACTACTGTTAACTAGTATCCAGTCTAGGGTGGTTGGTTTGTTACTAGGTTTGTGGGTTCTGGTGGGGTAGGAAATGGTTTGCTGAAAGCCATAAAGATCGATGTGCATAGTTGGGTTTACAGATGAGCAACAATTCCAGTCAATATTGAAATCCCCTAAGAGTATGGTTTCTTGAGGGAAAGCTGAGGAGAGCCAACTAAGGATATTTTCCAGAGTATTTATGTTATTTCCTGGGGGGATGTATGAGCAAATGATGTATATGGATTTGTTAGCATTGACTTGGAGCTTGAATATTAAGATTTCAGCATTACTAGGTGAGGGTGGTTGAGTATCTAGTGAGGTGACCTGTAAGTCAGATTTGAACAATTTTTCCACCCCACCACCCTTTTTGTTTGGACGGTCTAGTCTGAAGATGTTGTATCCTGGTGGGAGAATATCATTATCCTTGGTAGCTGGTTTGAGCCAGGTTTCTGTTAAACATAGGATATTGAAGGAATATAAATCTAACAGGGCATGCAGCTCAGTGACTTTATTATTTATGCTGTGTATATTAAGGTGCTCAATGAGAAGAGACTTTGTGGTTTTATTGGGTATACGTGAGGTGGAGGGGTAGTAAGATTGGGAATTATAAGTGGGAGAGCTGGGCCCAGGGTTTGGATGAATATCACCATGTAGTAATAGGTGGCGCTGGGGATTCTGTGATAGTTTCCCCAAGTTTAAATGGGGTGGGGTCATTTTTTCTGGTTTGGAAATATTTAATGTGAGTTAGTCTATGTAATTGTGCTTGCAGGTAGGATGATGAGAATGTAATGTTGCTATGGGTTTGTGAGGCTAGAGAAGAAGAAGGGATTGTTTGTTTTAAGGGGCTTTAATATATAGAGAGGCTTTGGTATTCATAGTAAGAGAGGGTGAAGGATACTAGGAGAGTGCTAATGATTGTGCACATGAGGAGTAGGTTAAAATAGCTATGTAAGACACTGAGTCATGGTTGGTGGTGTAGGGTATTGTAGAGAGATGAAGAATAACAATTTAGGGGAGGACTAAATAAGGGTGTGTCTAACCAAAGAGCGGGATAAGAAAAATAGGTGGGTATGAGCAAATTGGTAAGGAAATAAGTATGTAACAAGATCCAGAGAGCAATTGGTTGATATGGGGTGGGGGTGTGGCTAAGGAAATATAAGGTTATGAGCAGTAGGGATGGGTGGGATTAGGGGGTAGGATCAGCAGAAAAAAAGTACCACCTGTCTTTGAGGTTATAGCTAGAGTAGAAATGACACTGTGTTATCTTATTTAAAGTATCTTGTATAAGTTACAAGTGCTAGTTACTAAGGTAATGGCGGAACTGCCTAAGAGTTTAGCAGGGGAACATATTTATAGATGCACAAAGGTTTACATCCTTTAGAAATTGCAGGTTAAAAAATGGTATGGTAGAATGCTGCCCCCTAGTGGATTATGGGGAGATAGCAACTAGTAGAGATAAGTAAAAGGGTTTTCCCAGTTGAACAGAATTGGGCTTAGGGAAAAAGACTTCAGGAGCATGAGAGTAGCTAGGAGTCTGCAGTAGGCTGCTGATCTTCACACAGAGGGGTTCACAGGCACTCTAGGTGTTAGGATAAAAATAGATATTGACTACATACATAAACATTTACTTTAGCCTAATGCTTTTTGAGAAGCCTGGCAAGCAATCAACTTCAGGGGTGTCTTCAGGTTAGCAGGTGTGTGGATCACCTCAAACTCTTTTTCCTGTACTCAGTCTCCAGCTATAGTGGACTGTAGGAAAAGGTAGGGTACTGGTTAGCAATTAACTTTTCTTTAAATAAGCTATACTTTACTGGGTAAGACACTGATGCATACAGTGTATTTTATATAGCATATATCATGGATTGAGGTAGGGTAAAAAATAAAAAAAAAGGCACATTAAAAAGTACCGGATCCTCAAAGGTGCACTGGTTCCAGGACTGGAAAAACTGACAGTGTAGAATCTTCAAGACACAGAAACATTCCAACAATGGGGTTAGGCCAGGTTTAGGGGGAGGATGCCCCTTCCCCATTGTTGAAGGAATTACTAGTCCACAAAAACTGATAGGTCAGAAAAAGAGCCATAACGATGATAGACTGGACTGTTTAGGATAAGAAAGAAATGATGTATCATTACTATTATGCAAAATGCCCATAATTTCCAGATGCAAGAAATTCAAAATCATTAAGAGAGAAATCAGAGAAAAGTAAAATATTTACACAAGAAAAACTGTCAAAACCTTCAAATGCATCTTTGTGTTCATTACTACAACTGATCCATGAAAAGCATTAGATAGACAAAAACTTTGGGCCATTTGGAAAAAGAAGCAACCAAG
The DNA here is from genome assembly GCF_019279795.1 of Protopterus annectens. NCBI lineage: Eukaryota > Metazoa > Chordata > Ceratodontiformes > Protopteridae > Protopterus > Protopterus annectens. The sequence goes on along the minus strand of NC_056737.1, from coordinate 870,664,521 downwards.
GAAGCGCAAAAAATGTAAAGAACAAAACCCAGATATTTTTGAAAGGCATGAAAAATAAACATGGATATGGGAAAGAAAGAGATCTGTTTTGCTGCAGTACTTATGCAAAGGAGACAGCCAAAGTAACCAATACCAGAAAGCATCTACAAAGTTATTTGAACAGAAATACAGGCAAAGTATCCTGATATGGAAACTTTCACAACACAAAAATAGGATTACAAAGGGGTAATGTAAAACAGAAGATTAGTAAAGTGGAAGTTAAACCAATAGGAGCTAAAGTTAAGGAATACTTCCAAAGGGAAGGATTTAGTGTAGAAAGTATACCACAGTTTATGTTACAGCATGATGGAACAATTAGTCCCCAAAGTAAAGAAAACAAAGAGCGGGAGACATTGGTGGAAGAAATATGGACATGGGAATGTATAATAACTTTAATGTGGCACAATAATTATGCAAAGGCAGAAAAAAAAACAAATCAGTACAAAAAATTGGCACCAAAGATAGTTGCAGAGAAATACAGGCAAAGGCATCCAAATATACAACATTTCACAATGCAAAAAATAAGAAAACAAAGGGGGAAAGTAGAGGATTACCAATGGGGAAGTTAAAGAACTAGAAACTGTAGTTATGGATTACCGGTGAAGTAAAGGATTTAGTGTATAAAATCCAACAGTGGTAATGTTGCAGCATGATGGGTCACCGAGTCTAACAAATGAAGGAGAAACAGGTGAAACGGTAAGCATCTGATCACTTGCCAGATGATGATTCTCTACAGCCTTCAGTAGGAAATGAGTACAAAACTTCAGCTGGAGTTGCACAGCCAGGAAAGGAGCAAGAAACATTGGCAACTCTGACACAGTCAATGTTGTGTAGTGATAGACAAGTGAATTCCTATATGAAAGAGCAACAGATGATGCAGCATGCAGCTGAAGATAATATGTCACAGAAAGATGTTCACTAACTTTCTGTAGAATCATTGAAACAAACAGAGAGCAAAGGTAACAGTTGTTTTATTTAATATAGATGGACAGACTTATAAAGATCAATGAAAAAATATTAAAGAAAGTCAATAAGACCCAAAATGTTAGAGTCTGATTAAACAAATTAATACAGAAATTAAATCTTTCAACAGAAATTTGTGTAATATAACAGAAGTAAATAGGCTATATTAATTTGCAGCTAAATTAATAACAGTTAAAGTCTTACCACAAAAACACTGGGCAATAAGGGAAAGGAAGGGAAGAAACCAAATGACATAAGGGAAGTACTAAATACAGACAACTATAAAGCAGTTAAGGTAAGAAGTGTCACTGTTAGAGGAGTACAGAAGAGGGAACAGATCAATACAGATAGGGAACTCTAAGACAGAGCTGTGATAAAAGCAATGCACAATATCAGAACAGATCAGTATCTATTGTGCACTATCACAAATCATAGACTAAAAATATAAGCACAGGCACAGAAACGTGGAAGATACGCAGATAAATATAAAGGAAAAGTACAAAATAAGCAATATATTGATGACCCAAAACACTTTTATACAGAACTGAGAAACAAGGCAAAAAGGAGTGAAACACCAAAAAAAAAAAAAAACAGAAATCGATACATTCTGGACAAATATATATCAAGATCCTATGGATCATAACAAAGATCCTGAATGGATCGAAAAAGTAAAGGAAAGAAGTTCAAATGTACAGGATATGAAATTGGATGACATAATGGCCAGAGAAATTGAAACAAAGTTAAGAAAAGATCATAATTGGAAAATCTCAGGCCCAGATGCAGTACTTAACTTCTGGCTAATAGTATTAACATCTTTATATGAATATTTAGCCATGATTAAATATTATTTATATGCGCACCCGGAAAAGACACCAACATGGCTAAAAAAGGAAAAACAATATTTCTACTTAAAAACAAACATGCAAGCTACCCTAAAAATTATAGACTAATAACTTGACTTCAGACAATGCATTACCTATATAGTGGAATTGATGCTTACTAGAGTTTGTAGTCATTTAGAAGAAAACTCAGTCATGGCAATACAACAAAAAGGTAACAAAAGAAAGTCATATTGGACCAAATTTCATTTTTTGTAGAATAAATTCATTAAGGAAAAAATGTAAACAGGGGAAGAATCTAAATATATCATGGATACATTACAAAAAAGCATTTGCCAGTATCCCACATTCGTGGATGAAACGGGGCTTAAAAATTTATAAGATACACCCTATAGTGATCGATTATGTTGTAGCAGCCATGAAACAGTGGCAAACCACTTTGCAGTTACACCATGATAAAGGACAAATTACAGTGAAAAAAAATTTAAAGGGGATATCATCTTCTGTTGGTATTGTGGCATCATCCATGAAGACAGTGGGATGCTGCTCAGTGGTTGGTTCATACCTGCCTGTGTCACATATGGTCTGGAGAGGTACGTCTCAAGTCATTCACATCTACATGGACTATGACTGAGTCGTACTGATACTTGAGGTTTAGTGACCTCAGTGCTTGCATGTGATGAATCGTGGTCCCTGACAGGCAACTAACTGTAACTTCTCCTTATCTAGCTTGGTGAGAGAGAGAGACATTGGTATGTCTCACAATGAAGTCTCCTATAAACAATATATTTGATTCTGTGGTGTTGCACCTCATGGCCTTGATAGTTGAGGCACAATGACAGGTGGTTTTATGTGATGTGGTGGGAGTTGTCTTATTTGTGTACATGCAGTGTTTCTGACAACTATGTTCGAGAGGAATTTGAGGTTTGGGTAAGTTACATGTGAGCACATCCTCAAGTATAGTTTATTGGCTGTTTGGGAAGTTTTTCCATCCCTTTCAACTTTCTAGTTTAAAAGCCTGCATTTGCGCTTCTTTCCCACCTGTCATTTAACTAGTCTAGTCCAGTTACAGACTTGATATATCCAGGACTGTTTGTAAGCTTCTGAGCGCCCCAAGCCTTTCTGTGTTGGAGGGAAGCTTTCTAGCTGATCAGTGGGAGTGGTAAGCACTAGGTAGCCTATCTACCACAAGAAGAGTGGTTTCTGGCCCAGAAATTGTTTATTGGCCGTTTGGGCTGTTTTTCCATCCCTTTCAACTTTCTGGTTTAAAAGCCCATGTTTGCGCTTGTTTCCCACTTTTCCTGTAACTAGTCTAGTCCAGATACAAATTTACTGTATCCAGGACTGTTTGTAAGCTTCTGAGCCCCCAAGCCTTTCTGCGTTGGAGGGAAGCCTTTTAGCTTATCAATGGGAGTGGTAAGCACTAGGTAGCCTGTTTACCACAAGAGGAGTGGTTTCTGGCCCAGAAATTGTAGTTTATTGGACATTTGGGCAGTTTTTCCATCCCTTTCAACTTTCTGGTTTAAAAGCCTGCATTTGCACTGGTTTCCCACCTGTCCTGTAACTAGTCTAGTCCAGATACAGATTTGATGTATCCAGGACTGTCTGTAAGCTTCTGAGCACCCCAAGCCTTTCTGTGTTGGAGGGAAGCCTTCTAGCTTATCAGTGGGAGTGGTAAGCACTAGGTAGCCTATCTACCACAAGAGGAATGGGTTCTGGCCCTGACATTGTAGTTTATTGACCATTCAGGCTGTTTTTCCATCCCTTTTTGGTTTAAAAGCCCAAGTTTGCGCTTATTTAAGCTCTGCACTGCGGCACCAAGCTGAGGTAAACTATTCCTGGTGCCAGAAAGTCTCATCAGTTTTTCCCATAGATCTTGCTAGTTCCTTATCTCTTGCACTTCAAATAGCTTAATCGCTCTGCACTTCAACAGGTTTTTGTAGCAATTATTGTAGCACACTTAAGCCATTAGCACTAGTCATTCTTCAAGGAAATAGCTCCAGTACACAGCAGTTATGACCACCCGTCTTGGCATGATTAAAGGGCAGTTCCCTGAGGTTTCTCCTATTAACCTGGTGCACTTGCGTATTCTGAGGTAGTGTAGCAACTGCCTCATGTACACAGACAACCCTCTCCTCTTACCTCCCAACACTCAGACTTGAGAGAGATGCACTTATATCACCAAATTGGAAACTATGCACTCTCCAGCCAAGACGGGACTAGCTGGTTAAGAGGAAAAGGTCAATACCTGCACCACACCACATGGAACACATAGCCCTCCAGAACACCCACTATCACAGCTCTCACATAAAAACACAAACCACACACCCACCTTCATGGAGCCTCTTAAACAGAAATTTACCCAAACAGCAGATACCTCCAAAACAGAAATGCACTCCACCACCACAACACAGCACAAACCACAGGACACATAGCTCACCTCCAAAGTGTGCCCCACAACCTAAGCCCCTAAGGCTAAACACCTTGCCCAATACACTAATCAGAGGTGACTCAATACTGAGGCACACAGATGTCCCACTCACTAGGCTGAATAAGGAGAAGGTGACAGTCAGCTGTCTATCAGGTGCCAGAATCCGACATGTAACACACGAACTCAGGTCACTCCACAACAAGTACAAGTATGACACTGTCATTGTCCATGTGGGTGCGAATGAACCGAGACGCACCTCCCTGGACTACATGAAAAGAGACACGGTGGAACTCTCAGATTATGTGGCCCCAGGCAGGTATGACACTAGACCTGAGCAGTATCCTACCATCAACCAGAATATCGCAGTACAAACAAAAATGATTGACTTCAACAATTGGTTAAGTTTCTGGTGTCATTCTAAGGGGGTCCAGTATCTGTCTGCTTGGGATGACATGATTCACAGACCTAGCTGCTTTGCCAGAGATGGTCTGCATCTGTCACTCCTGGGTTTTGGGTACTGGCTAAGGCTTTTCCCACCCCTACAGTGCCATTTTTAGGTGGTGTTCCAAAGACCAAATTATCACCATAACAGCTATAAATAAATGCAGTCTGAGGGTCATGCTGCTCAGTGCTAGAAGTCTAAATCTCAAGATGCACTCGCTTGAAGCACTCCTCAAAATGGAAAACATCGACATTTGTGCTGTAATGGAGACCTGGTTTAAAGCAACAGAAAGCACCCCTGCACTATCAGGCTATAACTCATTCCACACCTTTCGACCACAAAGCATGGACCAAAACTCCAAAGGCGGTGGTGTCTCTGTATTCTCTATATTCATAAATGATATGCACACCTCCAAACTAGTAGCCCAACATAATGCATCTGAGATATTTCAGGTACAACTAACATTGGGTAAGATGGCAATCCAGGTCATAGCCTACCATAGGTCCCCAACCATGTCCCTAGACTCTCACTCCACATTCCTAATTACTCTAGAATCTATCAAGGTCCAACTCAACACTCTCTTACAAGGAGACTTCAACTACCCCTCCATCAAGTGGGAAAACTACTCAAGCACCAATACACTGGCCCAACACTTCCTGCAATTCATCAATTCCAATGCCCTAGACCAGCTCATCCTGACCCCCACTACAGATAGCAATATCCTTGACCACTAGAGGAACCAATATCCTTGACCTGGTTATTACTGACATGGGCGACCGTTTCTCTACACCGATGGTCAATCCCTCCCTGGTCAGATCCAACCATAAACTAATCACCATTGTAACCACTTTTTAAAACTTCTCCAAAGCAGACTTTGGACTACTAAAAACAGAGGTGGCTAACTTCATGGCACCCATGCAAATGGAAAATAGCTGCATGACTGCTGAATTATACACCAATGCACTGTATGAAGATGTACACAAATGCATGGAACTAGCCATACCCAACAGAACCAAGATGCTCTCCTTCAAAAAAAAAAAAGAAGCCAATCTGGTGGTCCCCTGTCATTAATAAACTCTACAACAGAAGGAAGAAACTGTTGTAGAAAAAGGTAGTGCCCCAAGACTAGAAAAACTACCTTATTAGCCTCAACAAAAAGTTGAGATCCCTCATCCAATTCTCTAAAGCCAGCTATGAAGGCAGAATTGCGGCAGACACTAAAAATTATCACAAAGTATTCTATATCTATGTCAAGAACCTCCACGGCAAAACACAGATTTGTCTATGAGATACTGCACAATGGTACCTCCTATACTGAGCCAACAGATATCTCAATACCAGAAGAATGTCAGGCACCCAGCATTACTGCAGCACAGGTTAAAGCTGCATTGTCCAAGGCTAAGAATATAGCTTCCATGGGACCAGATAATATCCCTGGCTGCGTTCTACATGAACTACAAAGTGAACTGGCACCATGTCTGTATGCCCTTTTCAGTCACAGCCTTACCTCAGGCTTTGTCCCTACTGAATGCCACACTGCTACAGTCATCCCTTCTCCATAAAGGGAACACCTCCCCAAACAGTTCCTTCCACACAGCAACTGATGTCAATACTAAAAACAGCTGTCAGCAAAATAAATCCACCGGATAGTAAAAAGAACAAATTTAATGTTGTACAATAATCTTGGTTTAGCGCATTCACTCGCAACCATAGCGAGCTTCCTCAGGTTGCGAGTGAAAGCGCTAAACCAAGATTATTGTACAACATTAAATTTGTTCTTTTTACTATCCGGTGGATTTATTTTGCTGACAGCTGTTTTTAGTATTGACATCAGTTGCTGTGTGGAAGGAACTGTTTGGGGAGGTGTTTTCTTTTCTGTGCTTCAAGTTTGACCCAAACAGCTCAACGTTCTTTTTCCTTCTCCATAAAGGGGGAGTGACTACAGACCCTGGGAATTATCACCCCATTAGCTTGACAAGTCTGATATGTAAAGCTATGGAATGCATCATCATGGACCTGATTAACAAAGATATAGGAAATCTCCATACTCTAGACCCTACGTAATTTGGCTTTGTGAAAGGGAGATCATGCCTGCTCAACCTGGTTAACTTCTTTGAGTCAATCACCAGGGCTGTGGAGGAAGGTAAGGCAGTGCATACAGCATATCTTGATCTGGCCAAGGCCTTTGATACCATTCCTCACTCGGGAATTACTGATAAACTCACCACACTAGGCATCAATCCCTATATCACTAAGTAGGTTGCAAAACTGGCTCACAGATAGAACACAGTCTGAAAGTATCAGACTGCCGACCAGTCACAAGTGGAGTTCCACAGGGATTGGTCCTGGGTTCTCTCCATACCACTCAACCTGGAAACATCAAAAATCTGGACAAAGGCCCATGAAAATAGGTACAAATTTGTATGCTGCTTAACATATTTGCATATATAATTGTGTAATCCCACCCACTCCAATGGAATTGTGGAATACCAACTTTCAAATGCAAACTGAAGAGATAACCAAAATTTGGCTCAAGCACAATCTCTGCAAAAGTAAAAGTCATATAAATAATCCACATTAAAGAGATCTGTAAGAACTGTAACTAATGAAGACGTTACTGCTAGCAAACAACTTTATATTTCATTGTTTCATCTACAAATAAAGTGTCTGTTGTTGCCCTTCAGGAATAAATTACCTACGATAGATTAAAAAAAATAAACTAGTAATATTGCAATAGAGAATGGATGGCAAACTGATAACAGGTTCATAGTTACTAGGTATCATTAAATAACACAGTCTGAAAGAAGCAAAGACTGGAAGCTGCGATGCCTGCATGCCGTTAGACTACTATTAAGTAAAATAAAAGTAACAACACAGTGAAGCTCTGTAATGCCTGCATGCCCACACACAAGCTGCCATTAAGTAAATCTCACACACATACACCAATACCTCTCAACCTCTTAGAGCAAGAAATCTGGACAAAGGCCCAAAAATAGGGACAATTTTTAAATACTGCTCTTACAAAATTAGAAAGTTGATAGAATAACATGTTTTGCATTAGCATGAATTTTCTGAAGGGTGTGAAGTCTGAAACTGAAATGTCTATCATTATTTTCTAACTTTAATATTTAATGATTTGCCACTAATTTGCCAAAAAAACACACATTTATGAAAAATGGACCAAAAATAGGAGGCAAAAATCTGGACATTCTGTGAAAATCTGTACAGTTGAGAAGTATGATTATGCTACCAGCCTTGTTACCATGTAAGCAAGTGTACTTTTGTACAGAATTTTTAGCCAGTCTTTACTCTGATGAAGCCCTACTTAATCTATGCTTATACGTCCTGTTGATTTGTGCCTTTACCTTGTACAACTTTATTATAACCACAAAGAAACCGCAAGTTATATAAAACCAACAAACTCACTGTCATCAAGGAGGTAGGACTGCTTAAAAAAAAAAATCAATAAATCTGAGTGCCAAAAACGCAACACAAAAGAAAATTTGAAACTTGTAGAACAAAGGACAAGCATTAAGACTTTTCAAAAGATAGCGGTTTCCCTCTCAACTCCATAACAGTTTTTCATCACTACTGCTTTCTTTCCTTTAAAAAATTACCTCCTTCTCTTGTATGGCACTAAAATGTAAGGGCTGACATATAAGCCACTGAATTCCCACTTAGTTAACACAACATCCCATATCCTCATTTCTAATAAAGGCAAACCACGTCCCCAGCAAAAACATCTTGAAAGCTCACACACATTCAGAAACAACCATTTCTAGTAGCTGCAGACTAACTACTACTACCTGGCAGTAACAAGTTGGTGGGTGCAGCACCACCGAATCTGCACATACAGTGGACATCCAGGTTGCAGCACAGCAAACCAACAAGTGCCTGTGATCTGTGGTGGTTTCACATAAACAATGACCCAATATTTAACATCAGCTACTTATCATGGCAAAAAAAGTGCTACCCATAAGACTAGTGACCAAACTTAAAGAAATATGTAACACTTGAATGCACTACACACAATAATATACTAAGTAACCAGGGCCAAAGGACTGGCTGACCACAACAGGTGCAGGAACCATTTTGGTGTACACACACACACACACACACACACACACACACACACACACACACACACACACACACACACACACTTAATCCAAACCTGATCTGAAACGGGCGTCCAAATCAAATGGCAAATGAGCGCGGCTGTTCATGCATTTGTAATCTGAAACGAGCGACCTGCTGTTGCTGTTAATTTCCTGTCCATGCATTTGTAATCCTAAACGAATGGCTGGAGGGCTGTTGTTAAAACAAATGGCTATAATCCAGAGTTCCCACTCATATTTGCATCCAGACCAGCCGGAAATGACAATGTGAGTTCCTTGAGTTCAATTCCGACTGGCTGGTAGCCCTGACGGAGCTAATGTCATCTTGCACATGATGATGTCAGCTCTGACAGCATGGTATTTGAAAACATTAAAAAATAAATGAAAAAAATTGGAAATGAAGGGGTGCCACTCGGGAATCTTGGCACCTCTTCATTTGAACCCCAAAACGCTGTAAAAACTGAGTAATTCGGTATGGTTCTCTCTTGTTTGGTATCTACTTCTCAGAAGTCCAGGCCAACGTATGGTTCTCTCTTGTTTGGTATCTACTTCTCAGAAGTCCAGGCCAACACAAAGGGACTATGGCTGACCAAGTTCGCAGACGACTGCAAGCTGCGAGCCATTACTAACTAAGTGATGGAGACATTCTACGGAGAGGCCTCAGTGAGACAAATGACTGCTGTCAAAACCATGGCCTTAAGCTTAACGCGGAAAAATGCATTGTCATCCCCTTTGGTAAAAACTCAGGTCCTACTAATTACCACATCAATGAGGGGGGGCACTGAACAATTAATGCATTATGATGAGCCTGGTCTGCATATCACCATGGAACTCATAAACAAAGACATTGGAGATCTCCAAAGTCTGGACCCCACACAGTTCGGGTTTGTAAACGGCAGATCATGTCTCCTAAACCTGATTGACTTCTTTGAAGTAGTCACCAAAGCCATAGATGAGGGTAAGGTAGTTTGCACAGCTTATCTAGATCTCGCCAAGGCATTCAACACTATCCCCCACTCTGGAATTATAGATAAACTCACTAAACTAGGTATAAATCCCTATCTCACAAGATGGGTTACCAACTGGCTTACTGACAGAACCCACACTGTGAAAGTAGCAGACTCCAAATCAGACTTCAGACCAGTGACAAGTGGAGTACCACAAGGTTCAGTCCTGGGCCCTCTCCTGTTTGGTATCTACTTCTCTGAAGTACAGGCTAACACAGGTCTTTGGCTAACTAAATTCACAGATGACTGCAAACTAGGAGCCATAATTGAAACTCCTAATGATGTGGACATCCTACAAAAGGGCCTCACTGAGACAGATGCCTGGTGTCAAAGCCATGGTCTCAAGCTCAATGCCAAAAAAGTGTATTATCATTCCCTTTGGCAAAAACTCTGTACCCATGAACTACCACATAGGCGGTAGTCTACTCAACACCAAAAGTGTGATAAGAGACCTTGGGACACAGGTCAACAGTAGTCTCTCCTTTGATAATCACATTGCCACAGTGGTCAGAAAATCCTTCTACGTGGCACACCTCATCACAAAAGGTTTTTCATCCAGAAAAAAAGAAGTCATTGTTCCCCTGTACTCATCACTCATTAGACCCATTATAGAGTACAACCCCCCTTTTGGTATGTACCTCAGAAGACATCTACAACAACTGGAAAGGCCGCAAAAATACCTCACAAAGAGGATTACTGGCCTCAAACAGATGTCTTATGCAGACCAGCTTAAAAAACTCCAGCTTTACTGTCACATATCGCCTACTCGGAGGCGATCTCTGCCTAACATACAAAGCTATGTCAAACCCAGAGCTGTTGGACATGCTCCACTTAAAGAAATACCAATCCCTCTGAGCTACACACTCTAGGGACCTAAACCCTGTCACCACAATAAACAGAACATGCTGGAGGGATAGATTTCTGTCCCAGAGACTTCCCATAAACTGGAACAGACTACCTATCTATGTCAAACAGAGCTCCTCATTAGCACTCCAAGAAAAATCTTGATGATTGGATGGGTAATAGAAAATTCACCCCGGGGATCACTTCTGTGGTTCTGCTTGACAGGGGCACAGGAAAATAATTTTATTGGGTGGCAAAACCCAAGGTACCTTTTTGGCTAGGCGTGTATAGGCCCTAGGGCCAATAGCCTAGTACCTACCTATGAACCTAAGAACCTATGAGATATGGGGACGCAGGTTGACAGTAACCTCTCCTTCGACCACCTCATTGTCACCATGGTCAAAAAATCCTTCTATGTGGCACATCTCATTACCATGGGTTTTGCATTCAGGAAGAAAAAGGTCATCGTCTCTCTCTACTCTTCCCTCATTAGACCAGTCATCGAGTATAATGCCCCATTTGGCATGTACTTCACTAGACACCTGCAACAGCTGGAGAGGCCACAGAAATACCTCACAAAGAGGATCCTAGGCATTAAACACATGTCCTACATGGACAGACTCAATAGACTCCAACTATTTTCTGTCTCATATCGCCAACTTAGATGCGATCTCTGATTAACTTACAAAGCCATGTCTGACCAGCTCTGTCACAAATTATGCATCTAAAGAAATCCCAATCCCTCCGCACCACAAGCTCCAGAGACCTCAACCTCATTACCACAATCAACAGAACATGCTGGAGGGACAAGTCCTAACCCAGAGACTGCCCATGCTCTGGAATAGACTTCCCAAACATGTCAAGCAGAATACCTTGCTGACCCTCTTCAAGAGAAATCTTGATGAGTGGATGAGTAATAGAAAGTTCACTCCGGGGATCACTCCAGTGGCGATACTTGATAGAGGCACTGTTAACTAATGTTGGGCGGCATGATGCCAGGGCACTTCTATGGGCTAGGCTTGTAAAGGCTCCAGGGCCATTAGCCTATTTCACACCTATGAACCTATGAATAGACTTCCCATACACGTCAAGCAGTGCACCTCAGTGACCCTCTTCAAGCGCATCCTTGATGAATGGATGGGAAACCACAAATTCGTCCCATGGGTTCCAACTGTGTCCCTCAATGACAGGGGCAACAGGTGCTGACTGAGGTTTCCTTTTGGGGATAAACTCTTGGCTAGGCATGTAAGAGGCCCAGGGCCATTAGGCTAGTAAACTCCTATGAGCCTATATGTGGGTCAATGTGTCTAGTCCTTTGTATGTGCTGTGAGTGTTGTGTGTGTGCTGCTGACAACCTGTTTGGTGTTTCTTTGTGTCTATAAATAGAGAGATATAGATACACATATATACAGACATATTTGTGTGTGTGTGGGTGTGTGTGTGTGTGTGTGTATATAGATGCGTCTGTCTATATATGGGTCTGCTTTGAACCACTGAAATTACATTTCTGCAAAATGTAATTTGACGACTCCATTTTCGTGAAAGTGCTTTTATCCGAATATGCACTTTCTCGAGAAACCAGTTCACTGAACAGTAAGCATGTTAGAGTTAGGCATAAATGCATTTAGTTTAGGTAAGTTTTTTTTTTGCTGTTCAGAGAATTGTTTTTTCGCGAAAGTGAATTTACGTATAAATGCACTTTCGTGAAAATGGAGTCACGAAATTACATTTTGGAGAAATGTCATTTTGGTGGGTTGAAGTAGACCTATAGAAGTAGACCAAACAAATGCTTTGTGTGTTAATGATGGGCTTACCTTCAATGCTCTGAAGTGCAGCATTTTTTTATGTTGGTAAAGCTTGTATCTGTACCACTTAACATACAGATATCTCACTCTGCCACAAATCCTTGTGCTTTGCACAGCTTATCATTTGTGATATCTCCTCAAATTCCAAATAATGTATATCCTTATTGTATTCATCCTTTATTAGGCCCATCACTGAAAATAGTACCCCCACTGGCACGTCTCACAAAGTACTGAAAGCAGCTCCAAATACTTCAACATTTTCTCAACAAAAAGATCTCAGGTCTCAGTAACCCTAACTGCTGTAATAGACTGATAGACCTGTCTCTCTACAAAGTGTCCTACACATTCCTGAAGGGGTCATGTCCACTAAAGTTTCCATGCAATTAAGCACCACAATAAAACTAGTTGTAAACCTATACTATCACATCAACAATACCAGAAGGCTTCACAAGTATGTTACCCAATGCATGCCACATTTGTGAAATAGGCTGATTTTACATGTCAAATACAGTACTTCTCTTGCAACATTTATGAACAGTTCGGACAACTGTAAGAAATCAGGACAAAACCAACGAAAACAGCAAATCCATTTTTTCAAAAATTGTGTGATGTTCCCATCCCCAAAGAAAAGTAAATATTATTTTCTTTCAGTCTTTTTTGCATGAAATCAGACTTTCAGTTTTCTGACCTTTCTACATCTACCAGCAGGAAAAACTACTAACAGGACTCTGGGTGTGTTATCTACTACCTGGTTAACTTCCCATGACATTAAACTACTGATTAAACAAAAGTACAGAGCCAGGGCCCTATACCAATTCACCAAAAACAAAACCAGTCTCACCACCTATCATCAATTATGAAACCAAACTAAGAAAAAAAATCAACAATGGTAAAAAACACTACTTCCAAACCTCTCAACAAAAGTTCCTTCACAACCCACAGAATTTCTGGCAATCAGCTACCTCCTCAACACTGGAAACCCTTTACTCTCACTCCTTCCACATCCAATACCTCCGAACCTTTAGCCTTACAGTTCAACTCAAACTTTATTAACTCTATCACCTGCCTCCTAGACAGCCACCAACATCTACCACTCATAATACCCTCCCCTGCCTCTAGTACTACAAAATCCTTCTCATTTATACTTGTTCAAACTTCTTGCATTAAAAAGCTCCTAAGTAAACTAAAATCCTGCTGCCTTGCTGCCGACCAGTTACCAAATGAATTCTTAAAAATAGCAGCTCCATCCATCATCTGTCCTATCTCTATACTAATCAATAATTCTATCTCTGAACAATATGTGTCTCACCTCTGGAAAGTCACTCACATCATCCCCCTCCACAAGGGTGGCCCCTCTGGAGATATCTCTAACTACTGCCTCATTGCTATCCTCCCACCTATAGCTAAGATCCTACAGAAATGTATTCAGCAACAACTCCTAAATCACCTTATCACTAATAACCTTCTAGCAGATACCCAGGAAGGCTTTCGAACCAAGCATAGTACTAACACAGCCTTAATAACCTTCACCAACACTGTTCATCACCTTATGAACAATGGACAACTAGTATCTGCTATTTTCCTGGACATGTCAAAAGCTTTTGGCACCATTTCCCACCAACTACTACTTAAACTCGCATCATACAATCTCAGTTCATCATCCCCAACATGGTTTCACAGTTATCTATCAAATTGTCAACAGGCTACTAAATGGGAGAATAATCTCTCCCCTCTACTGCCAGAATCCACTGGAGTACCCCAAGGTTCAATACTTGACCCCCTTCTCTTTATCATATTTACTAATAACCTTAATTCAGCATCCCAACTTACGTCAGTCATACAGTACACAGACGATACATCTCTTATTTGCTCTGCCCCTTCCCCACAAGAAATACAAGATAAGATGCAAAAATAATTTCAGGAAATTGAAACTTACCTATCAAACCACCAACTCATTCTTAACCCAAATAAGACTAAGTTAATGATTTTCACAAACAAAACTACCAAACAGTGCTCCCTAACCCTCTTTATTCAATACACCAATGGTACCAAAATTGAGCCTATAAATCAGGCCAAACACCAAGGTATTACAGTAGATGACTGGGTAAAATTTGATATTCATATTTCCCTAACAATCAAAAAAGTCCATGCTAAACTCGGTGCTCTCTATACAGCCAAACCTTACCTAAAACTCCAAGCCAGGGTAGCTACAGCTAGATCTCAGCTTCTATCTACCCTTCTCTACTGCTCACACATCTTCACCAACCTATAACAAGGCTGACCTTCATAACCTAGATTCCTGATATAACAAAATAACAATGTTTGCCACCAATCATCCCCATAAATCCCATCATTGTTCTGTTCTACAACAACTTAACTAGCTAGAACTTCCCAACCTGTTAATATTAAACCAACTTACCCTCACCCACAAAATCATTCACAGCCCCAATAACTGCCCTGTAATGTGTTCATATGTTTTTATTTGGCATGCTCTTTGGCAGTTTCGAATTTTACTGTTATCAAAAAAGCTGTAGTCTACATTTCTAAGTTGTTCCTATTTGTAATAGTTTGGCTAGTTTGCTAGTTTACTTTTTACATATGATTATGTATGGATAATATTCAGATCTTACTATTGTAAATTCTGTATTTTTTTATTTGTCTTGTTTTTGGAGTTTTTCTCCCAGGTCTCTGCTGAAAAAGGGGTACTACCACAATCAGTCTCTACCCAGTAAACAAATGTAAATACATAAATAAATAAAACAAATGTATTACCTAGGGCAGTTGCAGTTCATGACACACACACACACACACACACACACACACACACCCCAGTTTTTGGGGAACACATGTAATATGTTCTCAAACTTTTGTTCCATCCCTCTTAAATCTGGAAATTATTTTGCGTGAATAGCACCCACTAACAGTACCTTTTCCCTAAATATTTTCTCTTTGTCCAGAATTCCCAGGTAAAAGTTGAAAGACATGAAACATACATACACACACAGATTGTGCTAAAACATATGCAGCTATGTCCCACATTAGAGGAGTGGGCCACTTTTTCCCTTTTGTCAGGCTCCAACTTTAAAAAAAATTGTTTATTGCACTCCTTTTGAAAAACTGTTTAAAATTATACAAATTAGTGCACTCAACAAACCAAATAAAATTTCTCTGTCTATTAATAAAAAGGGTCTGTTGCCATGGATATGAACTTCACCACTACACCTGTTACCAGCTTGGTGGATATGGGCATCCTGAGGCAATGTAGAAAGTGGCTCATATTTACAGACAACCAGTTAATTATTAAACAAACTGATATGGTATGTGAGAGATGCATTTACACAATGTCACTGGAGGAAAAGCTCTCACATAAAAGCACTCCTAATGTCAATAAGGTTGTCAGTACTACACACACTCTACCGATCACACACAATTCCAAAAGACCCATATATGCCGAGGCATAGGATCATAGGAGGTTACTAGGCTATTGGCCCTGAGGCCATTATAAGCCTAGCCAAGAGTTTAGCCTGTGTTTAGACAAATCAGCACCCAATACCCCTGTCCAGTAGGGACATGGATGCAATCCCAGGGTATATTTTCGGTTTCCCTTCCAGTTATCCAGGTCGTGCTTGAAAGAGGTACTCTGCTTGATGTGGAGAGGAAGTCTATTTCATAGATGAGGGAGTCTCTGGGACACAAATCTGTCCCACCAACAAGTCTTGTTAATGTCACAGATCAGGTTGAGGCTGTGCATGTGGGGTTACTCGAGTGGAGCTTGACTTGAGGATTTGCAGCAGTCCTAAGGTAGGGTCCACGATCGCCTTGTATGCCAGACAGAGGTCACCTCTGAGGAGTCTGTATGAAACGGAGTAGAGGGATAAGACTTTTAGCCTGTGTATGGTAGATGTTTGAGGCCCTGGATTCTCCTAGAGAGGAACCTCTGTGGTCTCTCCAGCTGCTGCATGTGCTTTGCGAGGCACATGTTGAAAGGTGCATTTTGCTCAATAATGGGCCTTATATAGGAAGAATACAGGAGTGTTATGACCTCCTTCTCTCTGGATGAGATACCCTTACTTACGAGGTGGGCTATGTAGAAGGCTTTGTGTACCACAGAAGTAACATGGTGGTCAAAGGTCAGGTTGCTATCAACGTGGGTGCCTAAATCCCTCACGACTGATTCAGTGCTTAGGGTGTTGTTATTAATATGATAATTTGTGGGGACATCACTCTCCCCAAAGGGGATGATGATGCATTTTTTTGATATTCAGCTTGAGGCCATGTTTCTGGCACCAGTCATTTGTCTGAGTGAGACCCTCTTGGAGGATGTCCACATCACTACGGCAATTGATGACAGCACCCTGTATGTATATTGTTGAATTCTTTCCCCCTCCTTTATGTCACAGATTACAATGCTGACAATTTACCAACAAAAAAAAAAGATGACTGACAACATGTATAAGTTGATTTATACAGATTAATGATAACGTAAGTAATAGGATAATAGTAATTTATTCCACCACAATGTCAGCAGGTTACAGTTTACCTTTGAAGCTAGCTGTACATCAGATATACCTTCAAGTGAGTTAGAAGTTTGATAAAACAAATTAACACAGTAATTAGGAATGTATATTTAATTTCTCCAATTTTTTGTGTTTCTAATACCATGACAGGAATGGACCCCATTCCTAAGTCAAACTACGATTAAACTTCATGAAATTAGTATTGTTTCACTCTTTGATGTCAGACAAAAGTGCTCTTTGCAGCACCTGCAATGTGCTCAGTAATGAATCCTTCTGCAATTCGTACAGACTTACATGTATTGGTAGCATTCTGAAATATGATTGCAGACTCTTTTTTTATAAGACCCATAGCTCCTACTACTATTGGAACTGTCTGGGTATCTTTCTTCCACATTGTTCTAGTTTCTGCTTGCAAATCCTGATATTTTATGATTTTGTCTCTCTCTGTATGCAAGACACTAGTCACTGGGTGTGGCGATTTCAATGATCAATGCTACTTTTGTTTCTTTTCTTGGACCACTATACCCAGTTTTCTAGCATCTATCTTTTGAGCTGTTGGTAATGGATGATCCCATGGGATGTAGACCATCACTTTCTATGATGCTTTGTGGCTCGTTTCTAGTGTTTTTCAGCTACTTCAATGCCATAATGTTTGCACAATCCCCCGTGCAGCAGTCTCCACACATTAGTATGACTTTCAGTACACAGTCCTTCTGCCATTAGTATGTCACAACCAGCAACGAGGTGTGCAACTGTTTCTAATTCTGTTTTGCAAAACCTATATTTGTCTGTTTCTCCAAAATGTTCAATGGACTTTTTAAACCACCATGTATGTAAGCCCACTGTCTTGTGCCACCAATATTAACCTTTCATCTCTTGGTTTGAATTCACATCTTCCTTAACCATTCCTGTGTTTGATCCTGATCAACACGAGGTTCTTCCAGGAGTTTTCTACACTTGCAACTATATTTATGGATTTTCCACATTTCTTGCCTTCTCATCTGGTCCATTATCTTATATTCTTTCTTTTGTTTTTTAGCCATTCATTTGCTGCCTGGTTTTTATCTACTTCTGGTTTGATTTCCATTCCTGCTTGATGCCGGCATGCTTCTGCTAGATTAAGCAGAGAAGTCATCTTAGATTTATTCTTCTTCATGCTTCAAAACTTTCACAACATATGGGTCTTGTGAGGTCAGCAGATATGTGGGGAGTCTCTGAGTTGAAGATCTTTACATGCAATCAATTTCAAGGAGGCCCATTCCTCCTTCAGAATGGGGAATATATAATCTTGGTATGTAGTGATTTTTATAAATCATTTGGTGAGCATAAAGCATCCTTCTTGTTTTCCTATTTAATATATCCAACACCATTCGGGGCCAGTCAGTCACTCAAAATCTGTAAGTTAGGACAGGAAGAGCAAATTGGTTTATAGCTTGGATTTTGTTCCTAGATGTCAGTGCTGTTTTCAGGATCAATTTAAGTCTTCTGAAATATTCCTTACTAAGTTTTATTCAAATTTGTTCATGTTTTATTGTTGATCCTTCATCGATTCCCAAATATTTATACACACCTTCTTGCTCAAATTCTTTTCTATCACATTCTTGTTCCAAACTGATGCTTTCCTGGTGTTGCAGTTTTCCTGCTTTAAAGGTTGCTTTTGCACATTTATCAAGACCATATGACATTCTTCTATCATCTGAAAACGTTTTGAGAACTTGCAGTTATGCTTCCAGTTCATCTGATGAGCTATACAGTTTAAATAATTGACAAAGAGAAGGTAGAAGTCTTTACACTTTGTTGTTTTCTATGAGCCAAATTATAGCCATGGCCTAAGCTGTTAAGTAGACAGCTTATTGGGTTAAGGGCAAGGCAGAATAGCAGCAGTGAGAGAGAGTCATCCTCAATATTCCCCTTTGAATTGTTATCCCTGGGATAAGAATTTGTCCTTTATTATGGCTTAATTGCAAATTGATCTGCCACTGTTTCATGGTCTCTGTAATGTAGTCGATCAGTGTAGGATGTATCTTATACATTTTAAGCACTCTTTTATCCATGAATGTGGGATACTATCAATTTTTTTTGTAGTCAATCCATGCCATACTTAGGTTCTTGCCCTTTTTACAGTTCTCCACTAAGACTTATTTAACAACAAATGATCCTTTGTTCCATATGACTTTCTGTTATTGCCCTTTTGTTCTACTGCCATAATTGAGTTTTCTTCTAAATGACTATAAACTCTGTCAGCATCAATTCCTGTGTATAGTTTATACATCGGAAGGCAAGTTATTGGTCTGTAATTTTTAGGGTAGCTTGCAGGTTCACTCAAATAGAAGCATAGTTTTTCCTGTTAGCCAGGTTAGTGTCTGTTCATGATGTGCATATAAATAGTTCTTACTCATGGCTAAATCTTCGTGCAAAGATGTTAATGCTTTTAACCAAATGTTAGGTACTTCATCTGGGCCTGGGGTTTTCCAGTTAGATTCTTTTCTTAACTTTGTTTCAATCTCTCTGGCTGTTACTTCATCCCATTTCATATCCTATAACTTTAAACTTCTTATTCTTTCTTTTACTTCTTTTATTCATTTAGCATCTTTGCTATATTCCACAGGATCTTCATAGATACTTCTCCAAAATGTATCTATTTATTCTTTTTTGGGGGTCTTTCAGTTCTTTTTACCTTGTTTCCCACTTCTCTACAAAACCTTTTTGGGTCATCAATAAATTGCTTATTTTATACTTTACCTTTATATTTATATGCGTATCTTCCAAATTTCTCTGCCTGTGCTGATTTTTTTAGTTTACTTACGATAGTGCATGATAGATCCTTGTCTATTCTAATACTGCACATTGTTTTGGATTGCTTCACTGATGCAGTGGACAGATAATGGGCTGAGACAGTGTCTGTCTTGGACTGCACATTGTCTGTGCTGGAATATCTGTTTGGATTTGGGCATTGGACATGTAGACACATGTCGGCAGAACCATCTGCTGAGAGTCCACGTGGCTGTGCACAGTCACGTTCCCATAGTTGCAGGACCTCCAGTGCTACATAGGGAAATGTGCTGTCCACACCACAATGTGGCAGGCCATGGGGATGTGGTCCTGGGTGGTCCCATGGGAGACACTGCCCCAGCAGATAGCAGTCACCACCAGCTACTAGCACCACATCTGACCTTGGGCATGGTGGTGCCAGTGTTACTCCTGCCAGAGCCAGTTCCCGTGTTCATGGCCAGAGACTGTTAACTGTCCACTCTACCATGTGTGATCCATGGCTGCTCACCGTACACACATGTAGGGCTAACATGCTTGACTGTGTACATGCACACACAACCACCACTGTCACATGCAGGTCACCAACAGACACACACAGCACCTCTCTATGGCCCACCTAACCTGCACCCCTTCCTGACTCACACAAATGCTTTTAACTTTTTGCCACACCTTAGGCCCCCACACCACACCCTGTGCATGTGATGATACCTCTGCCACATCCCTGCTATCTGTGCCATCAATGCAAGGAAATGAAAATATGTGTCTGATGCACAGGGTGACTATATTACTGCACTACACAAGTACATGTCAAGTGTTGTTTTGCCATGGCACTTGTTGTGGGCCACAATAGGTACTGTATGCTGGCATGTGTCAAGACTACACATCAAGCTTTGTGTACCTTTGCTGCATGATGTTGGACTGGCGGTGGTGTTACAGAATGACAGGTGTGCCACGGACCTGTGTATGTTTCTGTTCCAGGAGTCTGAGAGGCTAAATTATGGACACATGGCGGCAATACAGAGGCACAGGATGGCATGGCAGCACAGCAGAAATATGACATCAGCAAGGTACAGCAGTGTATGTGCATGGCTCTCTAGGTGCATATGTCTAGAACAGTATCAGGGACAATGGGGGCAGTCAGCGTAATCATGCACTCATACTTTGTGATTAGGTCTGCTACCCTTGATATGTGTCATCTGGGTTTTCTGAACTTAAAAATCTAGAAGATGTGGTGATGGAGTTGAGACAGCTATAAATATTCTGTGTCTGGGTCAGACAGGTGGCAGACATCAGTTATGATTACGTAAATGAGTGCAATTTAGGACCAGCAGCTAGTTACAGGGCCATAAAATGCATAACCATTGCATGGAGAGACCCCGTATGGGCATGGCCGTAGTGCTACAAGGGGATATATTTATACACACAGACACACAGAATTGGCTGATGTGAGATTAGAACCTCTACCTACCTACCATTACAAACTATAGCTCGCAGTACTTATTGCATGTGCCACAGAGTTTATCTGATATTAGACTGTCAGCCAGTGCTCTTAACGTTGATTACTTCAACAGGCCTTGTAGGAGGAGGGCAATTTAGAGGCCAGCAGCTAGTCACAGGCCCATAAAATGCATAACCATTGCACAGAGATAGGCCATATGGGCATATCCATAGTGCCACAAGAGGATATAGTTACACACACACGTGGCTAATGTGAGATTAGAACCCCTACCTCTTTACTATTACACACTATAACTTGCTGTAATTATCACATGCGCCATGGAGTTTAAATTATATTAATCTGTCAGCCAGTGCTCTTAAGGTGGATGAAATCAGCAGACCTTGTAGAGGAGGGCAATTTAGAGTCCAGCAGCTAGTCACAGGCACATAAAATGCATAACCATTGCATGGAGATAGGCCATATAGGCATGTCCATAGTGCTCCAAGGGGATATATTTATACATACACACGTAGACACACACACAGAGTTGGCTTATGTGAGATTAGCACCCCTACCTATCTGTTACACACTATAGCTCAATGTACTTATCGCACACACCACAGGTTATGTCTGTTGTATATGTGCTTGCAGGCACAGCACTTGTGGAGTACGCAAAGTAGCCTTTTGTTAGACAGCAGGTGTGGCCTGCAGAGTGATATTGCTTGGTACTGTCATTGTATCTAGTGCCCTAGGAGTGGGATACCCGTTACTATCCCTGCTATCTGTCTACAGTTACCAGTATGGCCATATGTGGCTGGTTGCAGTTAGATGGGCAAACATGTAGCCAGGCACAATATGGCCTGTCCAAGGCATGCATAGACCCCAATGCACATTACACCACCTGCTCACCTGTGTCTGTCTACATGGTGACATTCTGCAGGCACAGGGGTCTGTGGGTGAGTGGGCCATGTACTGTTGTGGCCTTGGTATGGTTCCATTTGGACAGCTGTTGTGATGTGCAGATAATCTCAGCATTCCAAGGGTATGTGGGGACATTCTTACATCCCCCACATACATGTGTGTGTGTGTGTGTGTGTGTGTGTGTGTGTGTGTGTGTGTGTGTGTGTGTGTGTGTGTGTGTGTGTATAACCACCAACACCATCGCCCATGCTACCATCCCTACGCCATTGAGCCACACCAGCTGCCAGAGAAATGTCATTCCTCACACAATCAACAGCATATAGACATACTTTGTCACCCCTGCATTACATGAGACATACAATGTCTGGCCAGGTTCTATGTCACAGCCCTGGAATTGGCTGGTCTGCTGATATATCATTGCAGACTTACTGTTGCAGCAGTTGTATGGAAACACTGATGTGTTGGTGGTGGGGGACAAGCAGCCCATGCTCTGCTGGCATAGACATTTGTGCAACTGTCTTGTGACCCAACTGTTTGTCATCTCCCTTGAATGTAGTGGATTTTCCAGCCATGTGGCCTATTGAATATTATGGAGCACATACTATTGGACAGAGTACCTGTTGCCCCAAGTGGCTGTTACATCTCTCCAAGTAGCCCAGCAGCCCATTACATTTCTTTGCATATATGCAACAGGTCCATACATATGCTACCATATTCTAATACCCCATACAAGTGGTGTATAGGTGAGTGACTTACCTTGCAAATGCATCAGTTGACAGACCTGTAGTTCGGAGCTGACTCTGTCTGATGCACGCATTACACAGCCAATATATGGTTAGATACAGGTTGTGTGGGCTGGCTGGCATTCTTTTTACTATATGTATGCAAGTCGGAGTAAAGTGTCAGTCCCTAGAGCCCTAGGTTGTCAGTGCATGTGCTATGCATTGTCTCTTGGCCAAATCTAGAGCATACTGGGCATGCCTGTGTCTACCTACAGGGACATCCTCAGGAGGTTCCTCCTCTGAGTCCCCCTGTGGGTGTGGCTGTGGTGACCTAGGCACTGCTGGGGGTCTGTGTATCCCTTCCTTTTGCTGATCCTGCTGCAGCTGTTTCTGCAGGATCATATTGTGTAGCATGGCACATAATGTGAACATCTGTGCACATGTGGCTGGAGAGTACTGCAGAGCTCCACCAGATATACTGAGGCACCGGAATGCTGTATGATGTTCCTAATTTGTGCATGTGCCTCATTATGGCATTCTTCCATGGGTGTGTGTGCATTTCTGATGGGTGTCATCATCCACGGTTCCAGTGTGTAACCAGCACCTCCTAGTAAATGGTCATGTTTGATGTCCCTCTTAGCAAACATCTGGTGCAGCTGTGATGCATGCCAGATATGGGAGTTGTGATAACTGCCAGGGTTGCCAGCACACACATTCATGATAATGCCCTGGACATTGCACATTACCTGGCAGTTGATGGAGTGTTACCCATTGAGTTTGGCATACATTCTTCCATCCTCACCCAGTGGTGCTGTGATGCATAAATGAGTGCAATCTAGGACACCCAGTACCTCAGGATAGTGTGCTACACAGTAGAAGTGTTGTATACTGCTGGCCCTCTCTTCAGGGGTGAGGGGAAAATAAATGTGTTCACTGGCATCTGGTAGCATTGCTTTCAGGAAATGGTGGGGTACCCTGGATGCTGATGCCTGCAAGACCCCCATCACATGTCCCCAGCTGGTCTTTGGAAAGTACCTGTGGCTAGTACTCTAAGAGCTACACATACCTTTGTTTCCACTGGGATGCATTCTTCTCTGTTGGCTCTGGGTCTGAGTTGAGGGCAGCAGAGCTCAGTGAGTTCTTGTAGTATGTACCTGTCCACCCTGTAGCTCTCTACAATCTTCAGCTCATGTAGTTCTTGGAAGATTAGAAGATTAGCCTGGGAGTGAACACTCTTCTCCTTCTCAGTCTAGGCCTATTGCCAGCTGCAGCAGGAGCAACACTGACATCAGCATCTAGCACATACAGATGTAGCAGACCTGCAGCAGCCCCTAGAATTCCTTCAGTTAAAAATCCCAAGTCTGTACTCCACTGGTGCTGAGTATGGGAATGAAATCAGATTGTAGGGTGCATGCAACCCTTATAGTGCTCTGCTGTAGGTGCAGCCTGGGTGATTGGCTACCTATGATGCATTCCACTTGCCAAGTCCATCATTAAGAACCGACAATGGCCCTAGCTTAAGTAAAACAGGGGTCATCAGTACATGCCTACATGGAAAAAATACAGTGTAGGCTTTCTCAGCCAATTTTTTCTGTTTTTTTTTTTGGACAGTCTTCCTCACTCATCACTGCAGCATGCTGCACAAACACGCACCATGAAGATAAACAATGTTCAGCAGTCACTGCACACACCCCCATGAAAGGTCACACTCAGCAAGGCAGCACGCTGCACAAACATGATGAAACACTCACCCTGAAGGTAAACAAAGCTTAGCAGAAACCAGATACACCCCCATTGCTCAGCTTGTGCCTCTCAAACAGGCACTTCTGAGCTCCAATGAGCTTACAAGTCCACAGACACCCCCCCCTTGATGTCAGCTACCTCTTCTCTGAACACCAACATGGTTCTGTGCCTACACGAATGGGATCTGCGGACACAGATACCCATTTGTGCTATTCAGTAACCACAGCTCATTTGCATAGAGATCTGTGCACCATTCCACCATTGTAGATATTCCACATAGGGTCCTATAATACATTACTGTCACATACTAATACATTTGGATTTTACACTTTCTATAATTTTTTTTCCATAAAAACATGTTTTCACACTGCGGCGAGCCATGCAAACATACCAAGATCATTTTAGGTAAATAGGATGATACTAGGCTATTGGCCCAGAGGCCCTTATAAGCCTAGCCAAGAATTTCACCCATGTTCTCACAAAGTCAGCACCTGTTTTCCCTTTCCAGCAGGGACACAGTTGGGATCCCAAGGTTATATTTTCTGTTTCCCATCCAGTCGTCCAGGTTCCTCTTAAAAAGGGCTAGTGAAGTACTGTGCTTGACATGGAGAGAGAGTCTATTCCATTGATGGGGGAATTGTTGGGACACAAATCTATCCCACCAGGAAGTACTATTAATGTCACAGACCAGGTTGAGATCTTGCATGTGGGTTTAGCGAATAGAGTTTGACTTACGGATATGCTGCAACCCCATCAAGGCTGAGTCTGAGACTGCCTTGTATGCCAAACACAGGTCACCTCTGAGCAGTCTGTATGAGACTGAGCAAAGGACAGGGCTTTTAGCCTATCTGTATAGGATAGGTGTTTGGGACCCTGGAGTTTCCTGGTCAGGAACCTCTGTATTCTCTCTGTAGTCTCTCCAACTGCTGCTTGTGCTTGGCAAAGTACATGTCAAAGGGAGTATTGTACTCGATAATGGGTCTGATAAGGGAGGACTACAGGGATGTAATGACCTCCTTGTTCCTGGATGAAATACCCTTACTTATGAGGTGCAACAGAGGCAACATGGTGGTCAAAAATCAGGTTGCTATCAACCTGGGTGCAAGTCCCTAATGACTGACTGCATGCTTAGTAAGTTGTTATTAAAGTCATAATTAGTTGAGACACCATTTTCCTCAAAGTGGATAATGATGCATTTCTTGGCATTCTGTTTGAGGCCATGCTTCTGGCACCAGTCATTAGTTTGGGTAAGGCCCTCTTGATGGATGTTCACATTACAAAGGGAGTTGTGACAGTGCCCAGCTTGCAGTCATCTGCAAACGTGGTCAGCCACAGACCACTGGTTTTGGCTTGCACCTCAAAAAAGTATATCCCAAACAGTAGAGGCCCCAAGACTGATCCTTGTAATACGCCGCTTGTTATGAGTCTACTACTACAGGTGGCTTCCCCTATTTTGACTGAGTGGATTATATCAGTGAGCCAGTTAGCTACCCTTCTGGTAACATAGAGGTTTATGCCTAGTTGGGAGAGTTTATCTAGTATGCCAGAGTGGGGAATAGTGTTGAAGGCTTTGGCTAGGTCAAGGCAGGTGGTGTGCACTGTCTTCCCCACATCAATGGCTTTGGTGACTGTTTCGAAGAAGGCGACCAAGTTTAACAGGGATGATCTCCCTTTGACAAAACCAAACTGTGTGGGAACAAGTATTTGGAGATTGCCAATGTCCTTGTTTATAAGGTCCATGATAATGTGTTCCATGGGTTCCCCTTCACAAGATTGAATTACTGAAAGCTTGAAACCCATAAGGTCGAGTTCAAAATCTCGAGTTTCAGTAACTCGAAACTGTGAATGGGAAGCGTAAAAAATAATTTAAAGAGTTTTACTTACCTTTTTGTAGGGGGCTAGGTCCCCCCATACTGATCCTTCCTTAATCTGTAATTTTCGTGACCGCACTTCAGCGGAGGAATGGAAATCGCCCTGTTATGCACTTATGTATATAGCGCGTAATGGGAGATTTTCATCTCCTTCACTGTAGTGCGATTTCGGAGTTGGTATATTTAATTAGGGGGGTGCAGGGGGGCACAGCCCCCCTGCAAAAACATTACAGAAAGTGTTTTTTCTTTAGTTTTAGTCCCCTTCACAGTTTTGAGTATATGAATACTCAAGATTCTGTGCTAGGGCTTATGAATTTCGAGTATTCATGTATTCGATCTTGTGAAGGGAAACCGTTCCAGGGCCTTACAGATCAGGCTAAAAAAATAAAATTATTTTAACTTATTTCCCACAAAGTTTTGGGCACATGGTGGATACTTGCTCATATCTGTGTCTGCTATGCTATTTCTATCCATCTAACTTTACTTTACAGCCCCTGCTGCCTGTTTCAATTCCTGTGCACAGAATTTTTCTGTGTACACTACAGACACTAACACAGGGTCTGCAGGGCTGCCTATCTGCTTGCTGGATCTCTCTAGCTCCCTCCTGCATGAAAATCACCTGCTTATGAGGTGATTTGTATGCCACGGATACTTCCATGTTGGCGTGTGCATGCACTCTGCCAAGCTCTGTTTACTGGATCTTACAGTGGCTTACTTTCACGTAAGCAGCGTGCCACGATGCCTACATGGAAAAAAACACCTATCCTATACAGATAGGCTAAAAGCCCTGTCCTTTGCTCAGTCTCATACAGCTGCTCAGAGGTGACCTGTGTTTGGCATACAAAGCAGTCTCAGACTCAGCCTTGATGGAGTTGCTGTATATCCGTAAGTCAAACTCTACTCGCTAATTAAATTTCTCCTAAGTGTTCTCATCATGGATAACTGTGACAACTCTACCTAACTAGGCTAATGGACAGTAATGTCACTAAGAACCTGAATGTGTACAACTGTAGAGCATATGTGCAGAAATCCTTATCAGGAAGTCAAAGTTAAACACTCACATTTCCTGGACTAGTCTAAATTGACATAAAGTACAAATGTATACATGCATGTACAAGCAAAGTCAGCTAAATCCATCCCATCCAGAAACAAACTGTTTTAACTGAATGCATCATGGTTGGCCTGCTGCCATCTAACAGCTTGTTTTCTGCCAGTAAGGTAGGATTGGAACCAGCCAAGATTAGAAAGTGAGAGGTTTAGGTCTGAGAGTTTGTTAAGAAGGATGGGATGAGACATAGTGTCGAAGGCTTTAGAGAGATCAAGGAATAGACAGGAGATGAGTAGATTGTTGTCTCTAGCTTCTGCAACCTTTTGAGTAAAGGATAATAAGGCAGTCGAGGTACTGTGTTTAGGGCGGAAACCATGTTGCGAGGGGTGAGGAGATTTTCGTGAATGAGATTGGACGGTAGTTGAGTATATATACATTTTTCAAGGATCTTAGAGAGAGGTGAGAGAATAGCGATCGGTCTGTAGTTAGAGGGTTCAACAGAGTTGCCACCTATGTGCAGAGAAGTGGTATAGAAGGGTTTCCATATTTCTGGTACGGTAGATTTGTGAATGGACTGGTTGATTAAGATAGATACAGGATATGCAATAGAGATGGCAGCAATTTTCTGAAAATGAGGGGGGAGGTTATCAGTGTGGGAGAGCATGGTTTTAGTTTAAGAAGCAGGGATATGATGTATTTAGTAGAAACAGGCCGCAAGGTAAAAGGCTGAGAGACAGAGGAGCATAGACATTTAGAGGGAGGTGAGACACTGTCTATTAAGTGTTTGTTCAGTAAGTCTGCAGTTTCAGAGGGCCAGTGATAGGGGAAAGGGTTAGGGATGGTAGGAGAACCAGTGTGGAGCAGGGAGTTGATAGTACTCCAGAATTTTTGGGGGTCATTTGGGTGAGAGCTTTGAAATTTAGTGAAATATTGGCGTTTATCTAAAATAATACATTTTTTACATGATTTCTGAGCTGCTTATAACCTTCGTGAAAGGTGGGAGTTTTAGCGGTTTGCCATTTTCTCCATAGAGCATCTCTTTCATGCATCAAAGCATGAGTAGCTTTGGAGAACCAGGGTGCAAAATTAGATTTGATTCTGATTTTGTGAGTTGGGGTAAGAGTTTAGGACATCAAGGAAAATGTGGTTGAATTTAGGAACAGCATCACTGAGTGGGAGAGTTTTTAGGAAAGACCAGTTGATGGCAGAGAGTCTATAGTTAAAGGTTTCAGAGGAAAAGTTAGTCAGTTTCCTACAATCTCTGTAGACATGGAGCTTAGAGAGATGAGGAGAGTGCCTTAAGATAGAGATGGGAGAATGGTGACCAATAGAGTCAGGGAAGGTAGAAGGGTTACAGTAGTTATTATGAGAGTTGGTCAAGATCCAGTCAATTGTGGAACCAGTAGCATTTTTACTATAGTGGGAAGGGGTAGTGATCAGTTGTGAGAATCCATACAGGTTAATGAAATGTTGGGGTGGGTCATCAATAAGGGAGTTCCATTCTATATTAACATCTTCAAGAATGAAAGTTTCATAGGGGATGGAGTCATTTATCCAGGAGAGTATATGTTCAAGGATAGGGATGTTTTTACCTGGGGGATATACATAGAGGCAATAGCAAACTTCCTATAGTTACTGATGTGGCAGTCTAGAATAAGTAGTTCAGCAGGAGAGAAACTAGGTAGGGTAATGACTATAGGTGTTAGCATCAGTAAGACAGAGTACAAGATAGCCACCCCACCACCTTTTTGGGGTGTCCTATCAGACCTATAGATATATTGTATTGAGGTGGCAGAAATTCAGCGGAATGTATATGCGGTTTTAGCCAGGTTTCCGATAAGGCCAGGATGTGAGGTTTATGTTGGGCCAACCATGCG
Organism: Protopterus annectens; assembly: GCF_019279795.1. Lineage (NCBI taxonomy): Eukaryota > Metazoa > Chordata > Ceratodontiformes > Protopteridae > Protopterus > Protopterus annectens. The sequence continues at coordinate 870,635,125 of NC_056737.1, read as the reverse complement.
TGAAGTTCAGACATTTTGTTGTTTAGGCTTTGGATGTTCATTGCAGAGATAGAGAGATATTTGAGGCTGGAGATATTTGAAGATGTTTTTGGGGGGACAGCAGATAAAGGTGGTGGGGTAGTGGAGAGAGGGGATGGACCAGGATTAGGATGGTTGTCACCATAAACCAGAAGAGCAAAGACAAGATGGAAAAGGTGAGGGTGGTCAGTAAGGAGAATGGGATACTTGAGTTTTGGCTTAGGAGTAAGAGCAGGGTAGGCCATGAGTTTAAATTTAAGGCATTGAAAGGGGAGAGACAGAAAAGTGAGGGGGCAATAGTCAGTGGAGCTTAGTTATATGTTGGAAGAGGTCTGGGAAAGGTGGGGGAAAAGGGGAAGATATGTAGCTCGGTGTGGTAGGAAGTGCTTAGGGCTAGTGAGATTAGAAGTGGGAGAAATAGCAGCAAGGATATCATTGTGTGATGGGAAAAGGAGGTGAAGAATTATATGGAAAAATATAAAGAAATATATTAGGGAAAGGTGGTGGCTAGAGATAAGCAGTGTGAGGGAAGGAATGGTATTGAGGGGTGGAAATAGTGAGTATGTCAGGAGATAGTAGGTATGCTATGGAGTGAAAGAGTTAAGTGTGAGAGAGGCAAGCCACAAAGGAGGCAGCCCAAGGTGGGCAGGGAAAAGAGGAAGATTTGGGAGGAGTGAAAGGGAGAGAACACAAGTTATGGTGGTGGGAGGAGGCTGTGGGAGTGACCAGACAAGGTGAAAGTATAAATTTGAGGAAACCTGGGGGGAGGGTGGGATTCGGGGATGGGAGGGGAGTGAAGCAAGGGGGAGCAGAGCAGGCAAAACCACACCACAAGTAAGTTACATGTAAGGGCCTAAAACCTGCACTCAGCACTTAATTTTACTTACTTTTAGCAGGAAAGACAGACCAACAGTATACAATATGTATGTATATAATATATTAATTATATTATCTTAAAGGAGTACAACAGGTTTCTCTAATGTATTCCTCAACTTCACGGCCCTTTTCCTCCCTATTTAAATTGTCCTCTCTAAAGCAACAACAATAAAGCATTTACAATTTTTATAATTTCCCTTACTTCTGTAACAGAAGCCTACCTTCTCATACTGTGATGGTTTCACTTACAAAATGATTCTCTCACGTTTGAATAAAGCTTGCTGGAGTTTCCCAATTACTGACATCATCGAGGCCAGGCAGTGCAGGTACTTTTTTTTTTAATCAGTTCCCTCCCCCAAAGTGAAATCACCACAGCCGTCATCTGATTCTAACTAAAATAATAAGACCCACCCATTCTGTGATATCATGGCTCCCTTGTCTTTCCCCCAGCATGAGTGCTGTTCATTTTATTCAGTAGTAGTGTAACACCGATGTTTGGAAAACAGAAATTTGGTATGCATACTTATACATTCTGCACGGCAAATGATGCTTAGGTGGTGTATCGCTTGCATACTTCTCTGTTGTATTTGCGCCAGATACTGCTAGTGTGCAGTGCGGGAATAGAAAGATTAAAACATTACCCTAGTATCAGAGGTGTCAGTGCAACATATTCATAGTGGCTTAACATGAGAGTAGCTCTAAGCAAGCACCATGTGAAACCTGAACAAGCACTTATTCAGTGCAGCTTCCACACCTTAAGTCTGAAAATGAATTCACATACTCACATGAACAGGAGTAGCTGCATTTTGATGGCTAAAGGTGTATGGTCGGGTGGTTACTACACTGCAAAAGTGGTATGTAATGGTGGAGATATTTGGAAGGCATGAGCAAACACACCAGTATATTAAAGCCATAGCACCAATTGAACTGGAGGCTGGCAGATAGATTTAGTAAGGGATTTTGTCCATGCACAAATATTTCAACAGTGTTTCTTTGTAGTGGCAGCCATTATCTGATTCAAGGTAAGTTAACCTTGATGTCCTTTTATTTTAAAAAAAGAATCAATAAAAAAATTACTTTGTTATAAGTGACTTCTGGACACAAGAAAAAGGAAAGGGAAAATATAGCAATGTGGTTTGTATGTACAAAGGCAAATCCAGGGACACTGCAAAAGTTTTTTTTGCAAACCAACTAGTGGAGTAAAAACATATGAAGGCAAGCACTGCATACCAACACACTTTGCACATGTAAATCTCAATTTTTAACAAGGTGGAAGCATGAAGTGATACCTTTGCACTTAAATTAATAAAGATCTAAACTGATTAATAGTATAAATGTTTTATTCTTTAGCTCCTTGGTGCAAGACCTTACTGGATGTGATTGCAGTCAAGTAAGGCCATGGCTATAGTGCAGCAAAAAAATGTCCCCTCTAACAAAAGAAATGCTAGAGCAAAGATTAAATTACATGAGTCAAGCACCCTGCTGAGATCTGCCAATCAATGGAATTACCAGGTCAAATTACCCTCAGGACTTTGACAGCTAGGGAAGCTAAGTGTTATGGGGGGGGGGGAGAAGTAAATGGACTGGAATTCATTGTCTCCCAAATTAGTGCTATTTAAACTAAATTAGAAAAAATATAATGAATAAAGAGGACCAGTGGAGTGAATGCTCAACGGAACAACAAGCTCAAAGATAAATAGTTAAAAACAAACACCGCTGAGCAAAACAATGGAGGATTGCAGTCTCATTTAAATCACAAGTAGCTCCTAAATCCAATAGCCAATGATGTAAATAATCCAAGTGCAGGCGGTATGTAAAAGCAGGTTTATTAATAAAAGAGGTGGCGCTTTCATGAGCTTCTTCAGACCTATACAACTAAACTGTCTGTAAACATCAGTTTAAAAGCCAAAATGGCCAAAATCCTGTCCATTATTTAAAGGTACATGGCTCATTAAAAATATCATGTAAAAAGTCATATATAAAATTCCTATACACCATCATAAAACAGTACGGCATTTCAAAACAAAGCCATTCATATTCATATCCATTATTGGAATAAATAAATCAAAAGTATGTGTGACAGATGGGGAATTTTAGTAACACAACTATCTAAACATTAACAGAGCATCTATGCATATAAAGGTACAAAAGACCCTACTGGCCACAAAGTAAAAAACTCTTCATAGCCTCTTAGCATCTCTTGGACAATAACCTTCTTGATTTCAGCAAAGGTCGCAGGGGAACCCTTCCATTGAGACCTGGGGTGATATCTGCCCTAAACTTAATAATCCAATGGATTTCCCTGGTCTCTGTATAATTGTTAATGTCCCCTCTCCTGTATGTCCTTGAGATCTGTTCCAAGATCCTGAACTTAAAACGATGCTCTTGACCTTTGTCATTAGTGTGTTTGGATAGTGCATTATGTGTAGTACCTCTCCTTGTGTGGTATACATGCTCACGAATCCTATCCCTCAGTGTCCTATTGGTCTTGCCTACATAGTAGGCTGGACAGACTGTGCAGCAGGCTAGGTAAACTACATCTCTGGACATACAATTGCCCTCGTCCTGATGTAGTAAATACCGAACCATATGGATATCGGAAGACAGGGTCGGTTTCTATATATGGACAAAATTGCATTTGTCGCATGTGGTCATGTAGGGACCCAACAAGGCAGGTGGATCATTATGGACCCTTGGGTAGCAGAGCAAACTCTTTAAGTTCTTTTTATTCCGGTAAACGAATCTAGGTCGAGTACCTGTAAGGCTCTTAATAGTTGGGTCAACTGATAAAACGTGCCAATGCTTAGAGAAAATATCTTTAAGTGTACCTACATCCCTGGTGTAAAATGGAAATGCAATTCCATTGTCCATATTTGAACCGCCCTCTTGGCTATCCAAGCCATCACTGGCCTCTCCCGCGTATATTTCAACAGCACCATCTGAGAAATATGGTTTCGCTCTGTCTATCCTCAGATCTGCAATGCCCGCCATCCCTCTGGAGATATCTAAGTGGTCATAGCCACGTTCCCTCAATTTGCTGCTAAGGTCCTGTGCCAATAGCTACGCCAACTTGGTGATGGCAGAGTGGGAACATAGCTTCTTGTTTCAGAATAGTTTGTTTCAGGAGTCAGTTTACCTAGCCTGCTGCACAGTCTGTCCAGCCTACTATGTAGGCAAGACCAATAGGACACAGAGGGATAGGATTCGTGAGCATGTATACCACACAAGGAGAGGTACTACACATAATGCACTATCCAAACACACTAATGACAAAGGTCAAGAGCATCGTTTTAAGTTCAGGATCTTGGAACAGATCTCAAGGACATACAGGAGAGGGGACATTAACAATTATACAGAGACCAGGGAAATCCATTGGATTATTAAGTTTAGGGCAGATATCACCCCAGGTCTCAATGGAAGGGTTCCCCTGCGACCTCTGCTGAAATCAAGAAGGTTATTGTCCAAAAGATGTTAAGAGGCTATGAAGAGTTTTTACTTTGTGGCCAGTAGGGTCTTTTGAACCTTTATATGCATAGATGCTCTGTCAATGTTTTGATAGTTATGTTACTAAAATTCCCCATCTGTCACACATACTTTTGATTTATTTATTCCAATAATGGATATGAATATGAATGGCTTTGTTTTGAAATGCCACTGTTTTATGATGGTGTATAGGAATTTTATATATGACTTTTTACATGATATTTTTAATGAGCCATGTACCTTTAAATAATGGACAGGATTTTGGCCATTTTGGCTTTTAAACTGATGTTTACAGACAGTTTAGTTGTATAGGTCTGAAGAAGCTCATCTGGCGCCACCTCTTTTATTAATAAACCTGCTTTTACATACCCTGCACTTGGATTATTTACATCATTGGCTATTGGATTTAGGAGCTACTTGTGATTTAAATGAGACTGCAATCCTCCATTGTTTTGCTCAGCGGTGTTTGTTTTTAACTATTTAAATTAGAAAAAAGGCAGCAGTAAACAGCACTTTGAGTGTGTTCTGTGGCATTTGCACTGTTTCTGTTTTAAGTAGTCATCCAGCAGCAGGGAATGTTACTTGCACTGTTCTATTTTACTCAGTACTTTGTACGCATGCAACATCTATGAAATGTCAGGAACTTTAGGCAAACAGAGGCCTGCATGATGTAACATTTTTGAGCCAAACAATGATTTCTGGGATACTGGATGGCAACCTGATTTATCCAAACCACGTCAATATGCCAGCCTCCAGGTGGTCAGAGTCTGGAATTACATATAGAAATATTTAAAATCCTGTAAATAATCCCAGAGTGCTGTTAAAGTGTAGGAAACATCATGCCATGATGTTTTAAACATGTTTTTTGAGTCTGTGGGTGCGGTACTCCTTTAATTAGTGATTTGCCAGAAAAACAGCATTATGAGGAATAGACCAAAATATGAGGCAAAATCATAGACTTTCTGCTATTCTGCTAAAACCAGGAAGAGCTGAAAACATATATGCCCCATCCACATACATATATTTTATACATGTGCATACACTCACACTCACACCCACACACACACACATACATACACAAACTGATACACAAACATGCACTCTCAAACAAAGGTGTAGCTAGGCATACTCACTGTACTCAAATGAGTAAATTTTTTTCTGAACATCTTTTGGAAACCTCAACACTCAAAAAGCACAGAATGTTTAGAACTGTACAAACAAATATTTAGAGTACAGAGGCATCATACAAAGAATACTTTTTGAAAGGAATTCAGCTTTTCATAAGAACAAATGGTAACAGTTGAAAATAACATGTCACCTTCCTATATGTATTGGGGTAGCATTTTGAGTGGGGGGTATATTTTCAAAATGATAGGTGGGTGATAGGGGCAACAACATTAGGTTGAAGTACAAAATGTAAAGTTTTGTCTATACCCTTGCACTCAAACATACACTTAAATGAAAAAATACTTATCTTCTTAGTCCTACATTTTGGATCAAAGCCATGGATAAGTTTTGAAAAAAACGTTTGCATATACATACATGCAATATTTATATTAGCAACTAAATAAACTTACTTGCTGGTATGTCTGTAAAAACCCCATCCTGTATTTCATTTACAAACCAGGTTGCCTCAGTCACATGAGGTAGCCTAGTCCAATTAAAACGTCTCAACTGTTTCATACAGCAGCCGGTGGAACCACTTTTCAAGTGACTTTCTTATTTTCAACTTAGTTGCCTCAGTAATCATTTAATAATTATAATGCTGAGATGTATTCAAAACAGCCAGGTGATTGGAGTTATATGATTTTTTTCCTTTTTTATACAATTTGGATCTCAGAACTCTGCACATGTGCAGCAGTATGCCAGTAGTTCTGTGCTCTCTTAAGAGGAAAAATAAATTGATTAAGCTTGCACCTGTCCCCTCCATCAAAAATTATCTTTTGTACACAGGAGGGGGGTGCTGCAGCCCAGCAGCCAGTACCATAAGCCACCCGGTATACAGGAAATTATATGGTATAGGAAAGAAAAAAATAATGGCACCTGGGATGAAACTGAGTATAGACAAGATAACGATCATGGCAGGAAATAGATGATATCAAAGGAAACTAAAAACTGAGATAGAAGGAAAATAATGGAACAGGGTAACCCCCCACCCGATACAACCGTACTTATCATAACCCTGCCACTGCCCTTCACCCCAGTCCGACACATTATCTTACAAAAAATCCCTTTCCCTAACAGTACCACCAAACAAAACTGCAAATACATATACACTGTGTGTGTACCAACACAAATACACACCATTAAAACTATCACATTCCCTAGCCCGAACTCTAACACTAATTCAGAACTGCATGCCTACAGAGCTTGACCATGGTCCAATTGGGCCTTGGCAGAGTAATGGATTGGGGACCACAGCCTGCAGCAGCAGCAACACCCCCTCTCCGCAGCCATTGCAATGTCCCATTACATAGCTATTTCTCCCCAGTTATCATAAACACGGTTCATAACTGTCAATCAACATACTATTTTATTCTTTACTTTTAGAATGATTACAGATATTTGGATTTAATTTAAAATTATTTCAACTTTTATAGCACAAACACTTATAGCCATTTGCTAAACAAAACAATACAGTATTAGAATGAAAACAGGCAGCATGTACAGTAATGTTTTCTGCCCTTGAACCAGTATTGAAACCCAGATTCAAAGAAAATGCATCTGGCCAGTGGCAGGTTAAGTTTACTTTTGGGCTGTTTTCAAACCATAGACCCCTTGCACACATTTTAGGACCATTCATACATGCATGTGTTCTTTGATTCACCTTCCTGATTGTATTAAATTATATTCTTTGCATAACACAGCATCACTTGTTCAGGTGTGTTTTAAAATTGTAGTTTTGAACATTTTTCTCCAGTAAGCAATGAAACAAAACATATGAACCAATAATGAATAAAACTTCTTGTGAAGATAAGTGAAGGCTGCCAGCCTAGCTAGATAGAATTTTGTAGACAATTCTGTCATTTGAAAATATTAATATAAGCCACAGGCTTGTTTGCTTAAATGGAAGAAAATGGTGTTAAATGTTGAACTTCAAAAATGTAACCACATTGCACTCTGCTGAAGGAAAGCAGATAAGTCGAGCATTGTATAATTGTTTGATTTCAAAACTTGGAGCCGAGATGTCTGGATGAAGGAATTCTTGCTATTGTTTTGAGACCAGAGTTAATTGCTAGAATTTGCATGTATAATTTTTTTATTGCCATAGCTTCCTGACCAGGTGCAAGATCAAAAGGGCTGCTAAACTCTGAGCTTCTGTTAGCCTGGGAAGCAGAGAAAAAAATATGCAATCTGAAATGAGTCGGTAGTACTGTGCTATCAATTTATGGACAGAGAAACTCAGGCCATTTTGCATTTGTCTTCAGAACATCCAGCATCACCAGCGCTGTCTTGCTCTATATGTAAGTTTATTTTGGAACTGTGTTTGCTCTTAGCTATAGCTAACAAATAGGAAGATTAGACTGGTTGTTTTATGTATTGATGTCAGAACTTTTCTACTGTATTATTCATAGGTTCATAGGAGGGTACTAGGCTATTGGCCCTAGGGCCTATATAAGCCTAGCCAGAAATGTACCCTGGCTTTCACCACCCAAGAAAGTTATTTTCCTATGCCCCTGTCGAGCAGAGCCACATAAGTGATGCCCGGGGTGAATTTCCTATCTGCCATCCAATCATCAAGATTTTTCTTGAAGAGTGCTAATGAGGAGCTCTGTTCGACATAGATAGGTAGTCTGTTCCAGAGTATGGGAAGTCTCTGGGACAGGAATCTATCACTCCAGCATGTTCTGTTTATTGTGGTGACAAGGTTTAGGTCCCTAGAGCATGTAGCTCGGAGGGATTGGTATTTCTTTATGTGGAGCATGTCCAACAGCTCTGGGTTTGACATAGCTTTGTATGTTAGGCAGAGATCGCCTCTGAGTAGGCGATATGCGACAGAGTAAAGCTGGAGTTTTTTGAGATAGTCTGCGTAGGGCATCTGTATGAGGCCAGTAATCCTCTCTGTGAGGTATTTCTGTGGCCTTTCCAGTTGTTGTAAATGTCTTGTGAGGTATATACCAAAAGGAGTGTTGTACTCTATAATGGGTCTAATGAGTGATGAGTACAGGGGAACAATGACCTCTTTTTTTCTGGATGAGAAACCTTTTGTGATGAGGTGAGCCATGTAGAAGGATTTCCCGACCACTGTGGCAATGTGATTATCAAAGGAGAGACTACTGTCCACCTGTGTTCCAAGGTCTCACCACATTTTCAGTGTTAAGTAGACTACCATCTATGTGGTAGTTCATGGGTACATAGTTTTTACCAAAGGGGATGACAATACACTATTTGGCATTGAGCTTCAGGCCATGGCTTTGACAAGGCATCTGTCTCGGTGAGGCACTTTTGTAGTATGTCCACATCGTTAGGAGTTTTGATTATGGCTCCTAGTTTGCAGTCATCTGCAAACTTTGTTAGCTGAAGACCTTCTGTGTTAGCCTGTACTTCAGAGAAGTAGATACCAAACAGGAGAGGACCCAGGACTGAACCCAGTGGTACTCCACTTGTCACTGGTCTGAAGTCAGATTTGGAGTCTGCTACTTTCACAGTGTGGGCTCTATCCGTGAGCCAGTTGGCAACCCATCTTGTAACATAGGGATTTATACCTAGTTTAGTGAGCTTATCTATAATTCCAGAGTGGGGGATGGTGTTGAAAGCCTTGGTGAGATCTAGGTAAGCTGTGTGAACCACCTTACCCTCATCTATGGCTTTGGTGACTGCTTCAAAGAAGTCAATCAGGTTTAGGAGACATGATCTGCCTTTTAAAATTCCGAACTGGGTAGGGTCCAGAGTTTGGAGATTACCAATGTCTTTGTTTATGAGTTCCATGAGAATATTTTCCATGGCCTTGCAGACCAGGCTCGTCAGGCTAATGGTGCGGTAGTTCTAGTGGGCCATCGTGGCTCCCCCTTTGTGGAGTGGGATAACCATCATGGTGCGCCATTCAGTGGGAACAATGCCCGCAGTGAGGCTATGACTGAACATGGTACTTAGGTAGGGTGCCGGTTCATTCTGTAATTCATGTAGAAAGCAGCCTGGGATATTGTCAGTTCCCATGGATGCTGTGTTCTTGGCTTTGGAGAGTGTGTTTTTTACCTGTGCAGCTGTGATTACAGGAACTTTGCATTCTTCCGGTATAGAGATAGGCCCTCTAGGGGGTGAGAGGGAGGTAAAGTTAGCACTGAACCTATCTGCCAGGATGTTGGCAATATCAGTTGGTTCTGTATATTTAGTGCCATTGTGCTGTAACTCAGAGCAGATCTGAGTGTTGCCATTGAGATTCTTGACATAGCTACAGAATGCTTTGTGGTTGTCTTTAGAGTCAGTGGCAATTTTGTTTTCGTAACTAGCTTTGGAGGATTTTATGAGGGATCTCAGCTTCTTACTGAGGTTGGCCAGGGCGTTCCTTCAGTCATAGGATTTTACTCTTTTTTTGCAACAGTTTCTTTCTTCTGTTGTAGAGTTTTTTTATGGCAGAGGACCACCAGATTGGCTTCCTTTTTTTGGAGGATAGCATCTTGGTTCTCTTAGGGACAGCATCATCCATGCACTCGTGTAAGTGCTTATAAAGTGCATTTGTGTAGGATTCATCAGTCGTACCTCTGTTGTCCATCTGCATGGGTGTCATGAAGTTTGCCACTTCTGTCTTAAGAAGTGTGAAGTTGGCTTTGGAGAAGTTTTTTACGGTGGTTTCCCTAATTGGGGGTGGGGGCAGGATGTGGATGTCTAGGGTGATTAGCTTGTGGTCGGATCTGACCAACAAGGAATTGACCTCTGGTGTGGAACACCGGTTGCCCATGTTGGTAATGACCAGGTCTAGGATATTACTGCCCCTGGTGGGGGTGTGAATAAGTTGATCCAAGGCATTGGAATTTATGAATTCCAGAAAACGTTGAGCAAAAGAGTTGGTACATGAGTAGTTTTCCCAGTTAATGGTGGGGTAGTTGAAATCGCCCATTATTAGGGTGTTAGGTTGTACCCTAATACTTTCCAGTGTATTAAGAAATGAGGAGTGGGAATCCTGGGGCATGGTGGGGGGTCTGTAGCAAGCTACAATTTGGATTGCGGCCTTGCCCAGAGTTAGTTGCACTTGGATAATCTCGGATGCATTATGCTGTTCAACTAGCCTGGAGGTGTGGATATCCTTAATGAATATGGACACACCTCCACCTTTAGTGCTTCGTTCCTGTTAGGTGGCCTAAAGGTGTGGTATGAATTATAGTCTGGTAATGCAGGGGTGCTCTCTGAAGCTTTGAACCAGGTCTCTGGCACTGCACAGATGTCAATGTTCTCCATTTTAAGAAGTGCCTCGAGTGAATGCATTGTGAGGTTTAGACTTCTAGCACTGAGTAGCATTACCCTCAGATTTTGCTTTCTTGTACCTGTTATGGTGGTGAATTTGTCATTTGAACCTTGCCTAAAAAAGGCACTATAGGGGTGGCAAGAGCCTTAGCCAGTATCCGGAATCCCAAGGGCAACAGATGCAAGCCATCTCTGGCAAAGCATCGTGGTATGTCGATCATGTCATCCCAGGCAGACAAATACTGGATCCCCTTAGAATGACACCAGAAGCTTAGCCAATTGTTGAAGTCAGTCATTTTGTCCTTGTACTGTGGCATCATTCTGGGTGATGGCAGGATGCTACTCAGGGCCAGGGTCATACCTGCCTGGGCTACAAGATCAGAGAGCTCCTCCATGTCTCTTTTTGTGTAGTCCAGGGAGGTCCATCTCAGGCCATTCACACCAATATGGACAATGGCAGTGTCATATTTGTACTTGTTGTGGAGTGACCTGCGTGTGTGCGTTATATGATGGATCCAGGCAGCTGACAGTAACTTTTTCTTTGTTTAGCCTGGTGAGTGGAACATCAGTGTGCCTGACTATAGAATCACCTATGACTAGAGTGTTGGAAACGTTGTTATGCCTTACGGGCTGTGGTTGAGTGGCACACTGAGTTTGTGGGCTATGTGTCATTTGGGCTGTGTTGGGGGGGAGTTTGCTTGCGTTTCTGCTTTGGAGGTCCCTGATGCTTGGGCAGGTTTTTATTGAGAGCCTCCACAAATGTAGGTGTGTGTTTTGTGTTTCTATGTGTGTGTTTTGGTGGTGTAGGATTTGAGGGACTATGTGATGAGTGTGGTGTGGTGCAAGTGTTTACCTTCTCCTCTTGACTGTCTAATCCAGTCTTGGGTGAAGAGAGCTTTGCTTCCATTTTGGCAATATAAGTGCATCTCTCACAAGTTGTAGTGTTGGGTGGTAGGAGGAAAGGGATGTCCGTGTACATGAGGCAATTGCTGCATTGCCCCAAGATGCCCAGATTCATCAGGTAGACAGGAGAAATCACTGGGAGCTGACCCTTAGACATGCCTGGATAGGTCCTTATTTATTAAGTACTAAAAACTGCTTTCCTCTAGACAAGTGAGGAAAGTTGAGTGTTGCAGTAATTTGCAACTTATTTAGTGCTTATAACGAGTTCTGAACAAGTGCTTAGTTCAAAGAAACAGATTTGAGTGCAGAAACTAGAAAACTGGCTAGTTCAAAGAAACAAAATTAAGCTAGAAGGCTTCCCTCCAAAACAGAAAGGCTTGGGGCTCAAAAGCCTACAAACAGTCTAGACCACTTAGAGGAAAGGCAGGAAACAAGCTTAAAAAAATTTTCTTTTCTTTACCAGATGCTCTCTTTGTACATAGTAGGAGTGCCTGAAATCAGAATATGATCTCACTGCACTCAGTTGAGTGAGCAAATGAGATGGGCTCAGGAGGGGTATCCAAACACAAAACTTACAAGAGTGGCAGGCAGTTTCAAAGTCACCAAGATTAACACCAAAACAAAAACAGGGAGGGTGGGTCGGGAACTAACTTACAAAACAGAGTCAAAACTTCCAGTTCAGTTAATATTCAATGTAAAAAAAATACATCAATTTAAATGCCATAGTATTTGAAAAGTGTGCAGATAAAAGGTACTTAAATTCTCTTATACATCCAGTTGAATACAGCTAGATCTTAGCCAACCAAAGCTGAAGTTTTAAGCAGAAAATATTCCTAAATGTACCACTTAAATAGGGAGTGACAGGCTATCATTGAATGAGACTTCCCTGCCTGAAATTACTAACAGCAATAAAATCTAGCAAGCACTGACAAAACAGAGTCAAAACTTCCAGTTCAATTAATATTCAATGTAAAACAAATAAATCAATTTAAATGCAGTATTATTTGAAAACTGTGCAGATAAAAGGTACTTAAATTCTCTTACAAATCCAGTTGAATACAGCTAGCCAGCAAAAGCTGAAGTTTTAAGCAGAAAATATTCCTAAATTTACCACTTAAATAGGCAGTGACAGGCTATCAATGAATGAGACTTCCTCTGCCTGCAATTACTAACAGCGATAAAATCTAACATGCACTAACTGACAAAACAGAGTCAAAACTTCCAGTTCAGTTAATATTCAATGTAACACAAATACATCAATTTAAATGCCGTATTATTTGAAAAATGTGCAGATAAAAGGTACTTAAATTCTCTTATACGTCGAGCTGAATACAGCTAGATCTTAGCCGGCTAAAGCTGAAGTTTTAAGCAGAAAATATTCCTAAATGTACCACTTAAATAGGCAGTGACAGGCTATCAATGAATGAGACTTCCCCTGCCTGCAATTACTAACAGCAATATAATCTAACAAGCACTAACCAACAAAACAGAGTCAAAACTTCCAGTTCAATTAATATTCAATGTAACACAAATACATCACTTTAAATGCTGTATTATTTGAAAAATGTGCAGATAAAAGTTACTTAAATTCTCTTACACGTCCAGTTGAATACAAGTAGATCTTAGCCGGCCAAAGCTGAAGTTTTAAGAGAAAATATTCCTAAATGCCCCACTTAAATAGGCAGTGACAGGCTATCAATGAATGAGACTTCCCCACCTGCAATTACTAACAGCAATAAAATCTAGCAAGCACTAACTGACAAAACAGAGTCAAAACTTCCAGTTGAGTTAATATTCAATGTAAAACAAATACATCAATTTAAATGTTGTATTATTTGAAAAATGTGCAGATAAAAGGTACTTAAATTCTAGTATACGTCCAGTTGAATACAACTAGATCTTAGCCGGCCAAAGCTGAAGTTTTAAGCAGAAAATATTCCTAAATGTACCACTTAAATAGGCAGTGACAGGCTATCAATGAATGAGGCTTCCCCTGCCTGCAACTACTAACAGCAATAAAATCTAGCAAGCACTAACTGACAAAAGAGTCAAAACTTCCAGTTCAATTAATATTCAATGTAGCACAAATACATCAATTTAAATGCTGTATTATTTGAAAAATGTGCAGATAAAAGGTACTTAAATTCTCTTATACGTCCAGTTGAATACAGCTAGATCTTAGCCGGCCAAAGCTGAAGTTTTAAGCAGAAAATATTCCTAAATGTACCACTTAAATAGGCAGTGACAGGCAATTAATTCATAGATTCATAGGTTGGTACTAGGCTATCAGCCCTAGGGCCTATACAAGCCTAGCCATAACAATTCCCTGGCTATTTCTTCCCACATTATTTACTTTCCTGGACCCCTGTCTAGCAGGGCAACTGACGTGATCCCTGGGGTGAATTTCCTTTCTCCCATCCAATCGTCAAGGTTCCTCTTGAAGAGGTCCAAAGAGGCATTCTGCTTGACATGTATGGGCAATCTATTCCAGAGTCTGGGTAGTCTCTGGGTCAGGAACCTATCCCTCCAGCATGTTTTGTTTATTGTGATGACAAGGTTTAGATCCCTGGAGCATGTAGCTCTGAGGGATTGGGATTTCTTTAAGTGTAGCATGTCCAACAGCTCTGGGTTTGACATGGCCTTGTATGTTAAGCAGAGATCGCCTCTGAGTAGACGATATGTGACAGAGTATAGCTGGAGTTTTTTAAGGCGATCAGCATAGGGCATCTGTTTTAGGCCTGTGATTCTTTTAGTGAGGTATTTCTGAGGCCTTTCCAGTTGTTGCAGATGTCTTGAGAGGTACATACCAAATGGGGCGTTGTATTCTATAATGGGTCTAATGAGGGATGAGTACAGTGGGACAATGACCTCCTTTTTTCTGGATGAAAAGCCCTTCGTGATGAGGTGTGCCACATAGAATGATTTCCTGACTGTTGTGGCAATGTGGTTATCGAAGGTGAGACCACTGTCCACCTGTGTCCCTAAGTCTCTTATCACACTTTCTGTGTTTAGTGTACTGCCACCTATATGGTAATTCATGGATACATGTTTTTTCCCAAAGGGGATAACAATACATTTCTTGGCATTGAGCTTGAGCCCATGGCTCTGGCACCAAGCATCTGTTTCTGTAAGGCCCTTTTGTAGAGTATCCACATCATTTGGGGATTCAATAATGGCTCCCAGTTTGCAGTCATCTGCAAACTTTGTTAGCCACAGTCCCTTAGTGTTGACCTGTACTTCAAAGAAGTAGATGCCAAACAAGAGCGGCACCAGGACTGAACCCTGAGGTACTCCACTTGTCATTTGTCTGGAGCTGGATTTGGAGTCGGCTACTTTTACAGTGTGGGTTCTATCAGTAAGCCATTTAGCAACCCATTGGGTGACATAGGGATTAATGCCCAACTTAGTAAGTTTATCTCTGATTCTAGAGTGGCGGATGGTGTCAAAGGCCTTGGCAAGGTCTAGATAGGCTGTGTGGACGACCTAACCCTTGTCCATGGCTCTGGAGACTGATTCAAAGAAGTCAATCAGGTTCAGGAGACAAGATTGGCCCTTCACAAACCCAAACTGGGTGGGGTCCAGTGTTTGAAGGTTGCCAATGTCTTTGTTTATACGTTCCATGATAATACGCTCCATGGCCTTGCAGATAAGGCTTGCCAGACTGATGGGACGGTAGTTTCCGGGATCCAAGGTGGATCCCCCCTTGTGGATTGGGATAACTGTAGCTCTGCGCCACTCAGTGGGCACAAAACCTGAGGTGAGGCTATGATTAAACATAACACTTAGGTGAGGTGCCAGTTAATATTGTAGTTCATGTAGTACACAGCCCGGGATGTCATCTGGTCCCATGGATGCTGTATTCTTGGCTTTAGAGAGTGCATTTTGTACCTGTGTGGCTGAATGAGACTTCCCCTGCCTGCAATTACTAACAGCAATGAAATCTAGGAGGGACTAACTGACAAAACAGTCAAAACTTCCAGTTTAGTTAATATTCAATGTAAAACAAATACATCCATTTAAATGCCGTATTATTTGAAAAATGTGCAGATAAAAGGTACTTAAATTCTATTATACGTCCAGTTGAAGACAGCTAGATCTTAGCCGGCCAAAGCTGAAGTTTTAAGCAGAAAACATTCCTAAATGTGCCACTTAAGTTGGCAGTGACAGGCTATCAATGAATGAGACTTCCCCGCCTGCAATTACTAACAGCAGTAAAATCTAGCAAGCACTAACTGAGAAAACAGTCAAACCTTCCAGTTCAATTAATATTCAATGTAAAACAAATGCATCAATTTAAATGCTGTATTATTTGAAAAAGGTCCAGATCAAAGGTACTTAAATTCTCTTAAACGTCCAGTTGAATACAGCTAGATCTTAGCCGGCCAAAGCTGAAGTTTTAAGCAGAAAATATTCCTAAATGCACCACTTAAATAGGCAGTGACAGGCTATCAATGAATGAGACTTCCCCTGCCTGCAATTACTAACAGCAATATAATCTCACAAGCACTAACCGACAAAACAGAGTCAAAACTTCCAGTTCAGTTAATATTCAATGTAAAACAAATACAACAATTTAAATGCCGTATTATTTGAAAAATGTGCAGATAAAAGGTACTTAAATTCTCTTGTATGTCCAGTTGAATACAGACAGATCTTAGCTGGCCAAAGCTGAAGTTTTAAGCAGAAAATAATCCTAAATGAACCACTTAAATAGGCAGTGACAGGCTATCAATGAATGAGACTTCCCCTGCCTGCAATTACTAACAGCAATAAAATCTAGAAAGCACTAACTGACAAAAGAGTCAAAACTTCCAGTTCAGTTAATATTCAATGTAAAACAAACACATCAATTTAAATGCAGTATTATTTGAAAAATGTACAGATAAAAGGTACTTAAATTCTCTTATACGTCCAGTTGAATACAGCTAGATCTTAGCCGGCCAAAGCTGAAGTTTTAAGCAGAAAATATTCCTAAATGTACCACTTAAATAGGCAGTGACAGGCTATCAATGAATGAGACTTCCCCTGCCTGCAATTACTAACAGCAATAAAATCTAGCAAGCACTAACTGACAAAACAAAGTCAAAACTTCCAGTTCAGTTAATATTCAATGTAAAACAAACACATCAATTTAAATGCCGTATTATTTGAAAAACGTGCAGATAAAACGTACTAAAATTCTCTTGTACGTCCAGTTGAATACAGCTAGATCTTAGCTGGCCAAAGCTGAAGTTTTAAGCAGAAAACATTACTAAATGTACCACTTAAATAGGCAGTGACAGGCTATCAATGAATGAGACTTCCCTGCCTGCAATTACTAACAGTAAAATCTAGCAAGCACTAAATGTGAAAACAGTCAAAACTTCCAGTTCAATTAATATTCAATGTAACACAAATACATCAATTTAAATGCCATATTATTTGAAAAATGTGCAGATAAAAGGTACTTAAATTCTCTTACATGTCCAGTTGAACAAAGCTAGATTTCAGCCGGCCAAACCTGAAGTTTTAAGTAGAAAATATTCCTAACTGAAACACTTAAATAGGCAGTGACAGGCTATCAACGAATGAGACTTCCCCTGCCTGCAATTACTAATAGCAATAAAATCTAGCGAGCACTAACTGACAAAACGGAGTCAAAACTTCCAGTTCAGTAAATATTCAGTGTAAAACAAATACATAAATTTAAATGTCGTATTATTTAAAAAATGTCCAGATAAAAGGTACTTAAATTCTCTTAAACGACAAGTTGAATACAGTTAGATCTTAGCCGGCCAAAGCTGAAGTTTTAAGCAGAAAATATTCCTAAATGTACCACTTAAATAGGGAGTGACAGGCTATCATTGAATGAGACTTCCCCGCCTGAAACTACTAACAGCAATAAAATCTAGCAAGCACTAATTGACAAAACAGACTCAAAACTTCCAGTTCAATTAATATTCAATGTAACACAAATACATCAATTTAAATGCTGTATGATTTGAAAAATGTGCAGATAAAAGGTACTTAAATTCTCTTATACATCCAGTTGAATACAGCTAGATCTTAGCTGACCAAAGCTGAAGTTTTAAGCAGAAAATATTCCTAAATGTACCACTTAAATAGGCAGTGACAGGCTATCAATGAATGAGACTTCCCCACCTGCAATTACTAACAGCAGTAAAATCTAGCAAGCACTAACTGTGAAAACAGTCAAAACTTCCAGTTCAATTAATATTCAATGTAACACAAATACATCAATTTAAATGCCATATTATTTGAAAAATGTGATGATAAAACGTAGTTAAATTCTCTTACACGTCCAGTTGAATACAGCTAGATCTTAGCCGGCCAAAGCTGAAGTTTTAAGCAGAAAATATTCCTAAATGTACCACTTAAATAGGCAGTGACAGGCTATCAATGAATGAGGCTTCCCCTGCCTGCAATTACTAACAGCAATAAAATCTAGCAAGCACTAACTGACAAAAGAGTCAAAACTTCCAGTTCAATTAATATTCAATGTAGCACAAATACATCAATTTAAATGCTGTATTATTTGAAAAATGTGCAGATAAAAGGTACTTAAATTCTCTTATACGTCCAGATGAATACAGCTAGATCTTAGCCGGCCAAAGCTGAAGTTTTAAGCAGAAAATATTCCTAAATGTACCACTTAAATAGGCAGTGACAGGCAATTAATGAATGAGACTTCCCCTGCCTGCAATTACTAACAGCAATGAAATCTAAGAAGGACTAACTGACAAAACAGAGTCAAAACTTCCAGTTTAGTTAATAATCAATGTAAAACAAATGCATCCATTTAAATGCCGTATTATTTGAAAAATGTGCAGATAAAAGGTACTTCAATTCTATTATATGTCCAGTTGAAGACAGCTAGATCTTAGCCGGCCAAAGCTGAAGTTTTAAGCAGAAAACATTCCTAAATGTGCCACTTAAGTAGGCAGTCACAGGCTATCAAGGAATGACACTTCCCCACCTGCAATTACTAACAGCAGTAAAATCTAGCAAGCACTAACTGAGAAAACAGTCAAAACTTCCAGTTCAGGTAATATTCAATGTAACACAAATGCATCAATTTAAATGCCGTATTATTTGAAAAATGAGCAGATAAAAGGCACTTAAATTCTCTTACACTTCCAGTTGAATACACTTAGATCTTAGCCGGCCAAAGCTGAGGTTTTAAGCAGAAAATATTCCTAAATGTACCACTTAAATAGGCAGTGACAGGCTATCAATGAATGAGACTTCCTCTGCCTACAATTACTAACAGCAATAAAATCTAGCAAGCACTAATTGACAAAACAGAGTCAAAACTTCCAGTTCAATTAATATTTAATGTAGAACAAATAAGACAATTTAAATGCCTTATTATTTGAAAAATGTCCAGATCAAAGGTACTTAAATTCTCTTATACGTCCAGTTGAATACAGCTAGATCTTAGCCGGCCAAAGCTGTAGTTTTAAGCAGAAAATATTCCTAAATGTACTACTTAAATACGCAGTGACAGGCTATCAAAGAATGAGACTTCCCCTGCCTGCAATTACCAACAGCAATAAAATCTAGCCAGCACTAACTGACAAAACAGAGTCAAGACTTCCAGTTCAGTTAATATTCAATACAAAACAAATACGTCAATTTAAATGCCGTATTATTTGAAAAATGTGCAGATAAAAGGTGCATAAATTCTCTTAAACGTCAGTTGAACAAAGCTAGATCCCAGTCGGCCAAAGCTGAAGTTTTAAGCAGAAAATATTCCTAAATGTACCACTTAAATAGGCAGTGACAGGCTATCAATGAATGAGACTTTGCCGCCTGCAATTAGTAACAGCAATAAAATCTAGCAAGCACTAACTGACAAAACAGAGTCAAAACTTCCAGTTAAATTCATATTCAGTGTAACACAAACACATCAATTCAAATGCCGTATTATTTGAAAAATGTGCAGATAAACGGTACTTAAACTCTTATACATCCAGATGAATACAACTAGATCTTAGCCGGCCAAAGCTGAAGTTTTAAGCAGAAAATATTCATAAATGAGCCACTTAAATAGGCAGTGACAGGCTATCAATGAATGAGACTTCCGCTGTCTGCAATTACTAACAGCAATAAAATCTAGCAAGCACTAACTGGCAAAACAGTCTCAAAACTTCAATTTCAGTAAATATTCAATGTAAAACAAATACATCAATTTAAATGCCGTATTATTTGAAAAATGTGCAGATAAAAGGTACTTAAATTCTCTTATACGTCCAGTTGAATACAGCTAGATCTTAGCCGGCCAAAGCTGAAGTTTTAAGCAGAAAATATTCCTAAATGTACCACTTAAATAGGCAGTGACAAACTATCAATGAATGAGACTTCCCCTGCCTGCAATTACTAACAGCAATAAAATCTAGCAAGCACTAAATGACAAAACAGAGTCAAAACTTCCAGTTCAGTTAATATTCAATGTAACACAAATAACTCAATTTAAATGCTGTATTATTTGAAAAATGTGCAGATAAAAGGTACTTAAATTCTCTTATACGTCCAGTTGAATACAGCTAGATCTTACCTAGCCAAAGCTGAAGTTTTTAAGCAGAAAATATTCCTAAATGTACCACTTAAATAGGCAGTGACAGGCTATCAATGAATGAGACTTCCTCTGCCTGCAATTACTAACAGCAATAAAATCTAGCAAGCACTAACTGACAAAACAGAGTCAAAACTTCCAGTTCAGTTAATATTCAATGTAACACAAATACATCAATTTAAATGCTGTATTATTTGAAAAATGTGCAGATAAAAGGTACTTAAATTTTCTTATATGTCCAGTTGAATACAGCTAGATCTTAGCCAGCCAAAGCTGAAGTTTTAAGCAGAAAATATTCCTAAATGTACCACTTAAATAGGCAGTGACAGGCTATCAATGAATGAGACTTCCCCTGCCTGCAATTACTAACAGCAATAAAATCTAACAAGCACTAACTGACAAAACAGAGTCAAAACTTCCAGTTCAGTTAATATTCAATGTAACACAAACAGATCAATTTAAATGCCATATTATTTGAAAAATGTGCAGATAAAAGGTACTTAAATTCTCTTATACGTCCAGTTGAATACAGCTAGATCTTAGCCGGCCAAAGCTGAAGTTTTAAGCAGAAAATATTCCTAAATGTACCACTTAAATAGGCAGTGACAGGCTATCAATGAATGAGACTTCTCCTGCCTGCAATTACTAACAGCAATAAAATCTAGCAAGCACTAACTGACAAAACAGAGTCAAAACTTCCAGTTCAATGAATATTCAATGTAAAACAAATACATCAATTTAAATGCAGTACTATTTGAAAAATGTGCAGATAAAAGGTACTTAAATTCTCTTATACATCCAGTTGAATACAGCTAGATCTTAGCTGGCCAAAGCTGAAGTTTTAAGCAGAAAATATTCCTAAATGTACCACTTAAATAGGCAGTGACAGGCTATCAATGAATGAGACTTCCCCTGCCTGCAATTACTAACAGCAATAAAATCTAGCAAGCACTAACTGACAAAACAGAGTCAAAACTTCCAGTTCAGTAAATATTCAATGTAAAACAAATACATCAATTTAAATGCTGTATTATTTGAAAATGTGCAGATAAAAGGTACTTAAATTCTCTTATACGTCCAGTTGAATACAGCTAGATCTTAGCCGGCCAAAGCTGAAGTTTTAAGCAGAAAATATTCCTAAATGTACCACTTAAATAGGCAGTGACAGGCTATTAATGAATGAGACTTCCACTGCCTGCAATTACTAACAACAATAACATCTAGCAAGCACTAACTGACAAAACAGAGTCAAAACTTCCAGTTCAGTTAATATTCAATGTAAAACAAAAACTCAATTTAAATGCCGTATTATTTGAAAAATGGCAGATAAAAGGTACTTAAATTCCCTTATACGTCCAGTTGAATACAGCTAGATCTTAGCCGGATAAAGCTAAAGTTTTATGAAGAAAATATTCCTAAATGTACCACTTAAATAGGCAGTGACAGGCTATCAATGAATGAGACTTCCCTGCCTGCAATTACTAACAGCAATAAAATCTAGCAAGCACTAACTGACAAAACAGAGTCAAAACTTCCAGTTCAGTTAATATTCAATGTAACACAAATACCTCAATTTAAATGCCATATTATTTGAAAAATGTGCAGATAAAAGGTACTTAAATTCTCTTATACGTCCAGTTGAATACAGCTAGATCTTAGCTGGCCAAAGCTGAAGTTTTAAGCAGAAAATATTCCTAAATGTACCACTTAAATAGGCAGTGACAGGCTATCAATGAATGAGACTTCCCTGCCTGCAATTACTAACAGCAATAAAATCTAGCAAGCACTAACTGACAAAACAGAGTCAAAACTTCCAGTTCAGTAAATATTCAATGAAAAACAAATACATCAATTTAAATGCTGTATTATTTGAAAAATGTGCAGATAAAAGGTACTTAAATTCTCTTATACGTCCAGTTGAATACAGCTAGATCTTAGCCGGCCAAAGCTGAAGTTTTAAGCAGAAAATATTCCTAAATGTACCACTTAAATAGGCAGTGACAGGCTATCAATGAATGAGACTTCCCTGCCTGCAATTACTAACAGCAATAAAATCTAGCAAGCACTAACTGACAAAACAGAGTCAAAACTTCCAGTTCAGTTAATATTCAATGTAACACAAATATCTCAATTTAAATGCTGTATTATTTGAAAAATGTGCAGATAAAAGGTACTTAAATTCTCTTATAAGTCCAGTTGAATACAGCTAGATCTTAGCTGGCCAAAGCTGAAGTTTTAAGCAGAAAATATTCCTAAATGTACCACTTAAATAGGCAGTGACAGGCTATCAATGAATGAGACTTCCCCTGCCTGCAATTACTAACAGCAATAAAATCTAGCAAGCACTAACTGACAAAACAGAGTCAAAACTTCCAGTTCAGTAAATATTCAATGTAAAACAAATACATCAATTTAAATGCCGTATTATTTGAAAAATGTGCAGATAAAAGGTACTTAAATTCTCTTATATCCAGTTGAATACAGCTAGATCTTAGCCAGACAAAGCTGAAGTTTTAAGCAGAAAATATTCCTAAATGTACCACTTAAATAGGCAGTGACAGGCTATCAATGAATGAGACTTCCCTGCCTGCAATTACTAACAGCAATAAAATCTAGCAAGCACTAACTGACAAAACAGAGTCAAAACTTCCAGTTCAGTAAATATTCAATGTAAAACAAATACATCAATTTAAATGTGGTATTATTTGAAAATGTCTGGATAAAAGGTACTTAAATTCTCTTATACGTCCAGTTGAATACAGCTAGATCTTAGCCGGCCAAAGCTGAAGTTTTAAGCAGAAAATATTCCTAAATGTACCACTTAAATAGGCAGTGACAGGCTATCAATGAATGAGACTTCCCTGCCTGCAATTACTAACAGCAATAAAATCTAGCAAGCACTAACTGACAAAACAGAGTCAAAACTTCCAGTTCAGTTAATATTCAATGTAACACAAATACCTCAATTTAAATGCTGTATTATTTGAAAAATGTGCAGATAAAAGGTACTTAAATTCTCTTATACTTCCAGTTGAATACAGCTAGATCTTAGCTGGCCAAAGCTGAAGTTTTAAGCAGAAAATATTCCTAAATGTACCACTTAAATAGGCAGTGACAGGCTATCAATGAATGAGACTTCCCCTGCCTGCAATTACTAACAGCAATAAAATCTAGCAAGCACTAACTGACAAAACAGAGTCAAAACTTCCAGTTCAGTTAATATTCAATGTAAAACAAATACATCAATTTAAATGCTGTATTATTTGAAAAATGTGCAGATAAAAGGTACTTAAATTCTCTTATATGTCCAGTTGAATACAGCTAGATCTTAGCCGGCCAAAGCTGAAGTTTTTAAGCAGAAAATATTCCTAAATGTACCACTTAAATAGGCAGTGACAGGCTATCAATGAATGAGACTTCCCCGCCTGCAATTACTAACAGCAATAAAATCTAGCAAGCACTAACTGACAAAACAGAGTCAAAACTTCCAGTTCAGTTAATATTCAATGTTAAACAAATAACTCAATTTAAATGCTGTATTATTTGAAAAATGTGCAGATAAAAGGTACTTAAATTCTCTTATACGTCCAGTTGAATACAGCTAGATCTTAGCCGGCCAAAGCTGAAGTTTTAAGCAGAAAATATTCCTAAATGTACCACTTAAATAGGCAGTGACAGGCTATCAATGAATGAGACTTCCCCTGCCTGCAATTACTAACAGCAATAAAATCTAGCAAGCACTAACTGACAAAACAGAGTCAAAACTTCCAGTTCAGTTAATATTCAATGTAACACAAATACCTCAATTTAAATGCTGTATTATTTGAAAAATGTGCAGATAAAAGGTACTTAAATTCTCTTATACGTCCAGTTGAATACAGCTAGATCTTAGCAAGCCAAAGCTGAAGTTTTAAGCAGAAAATATTCCTAAATGTACCACTTAAATAGGCAGTGACAGGCTATCAATGAATGAGACTTCCCTGCCTGCAATTACTAACAGCAATAAAATCTAGCAAGCACTAACTGACAAAACAGAGTCAAAACTTCCAGTTCAGTTAATATTCAATGTAAAACAAATACCTCAATTTAAATGCTGTGTTATTTGAAAAATGTGCAGCTAAAAGGTAGTTAAATTCTCTTATACCTCCAGTTGAATACAGCTAGATCTTAGCTGGCCAAAGCTGAAGTTTTAAGCAGAAAATATTCCTAAATGTACCACTTAAATAGGCAGTGACAGGCTATCAATGAATGAGACTTCCCCGCCTGCAATTACTAACAGCAATAAAATCTAGCAAGCACTAACTGACAAAACAGAGTCAAAACTTCCAGTTCAGTTAATATTCAATGTAACAAAAATAAATCATTTTAAATGCTGTATTATTTGAAAAATGTGCAGATAAAAGGTACTTAAATTCTCTTATACGTCCAGTTGAATACACCTAGATCTTAGCCGGCCAAAGATGAAGTTTTAAGCAGAGAATATTACTAAATGTACCACTTAAATAGGCAGTGACAGGCTATCAATGAATGAGACTTCCCCTGCCTGCAATTACTAACAGCAATAAAATCTAGCAAGCACTAACTGACAAAACAGAGTCAAAACTTCCAGTTCAGTTAATATTCAATGTAACACAAATACATCAATTTAAATGCCGTATTATTTGAAAAATGTGCAGATAAAAGGTACTTAAATTCTCTTATATGTCCAGCTGAATACAGCTAGATCTTAGCTGGCCAAAGCTGAAGGCTTAAGCAGAAAATATTCCTAAATGTACCACTTAAATAGCCAGTGACAGGCTATCAATGAATGAGAATTCCCCTGCCTGCAATTAGTAACAGCAATAAAATCTAGCAGGCATTAACTGACAAAACAAAGTCAAAACTTCCAGTTCAGTTAATATTCAATGTAACACAAATACATGAATTTAAATGCAGTATTATTTGAAAAATGTGCAGATAAAAGGTACTTAAATTCTCTTACATGTCCAACTGAATACAGCTAGATCTTAGCCAGGCAAAGCAGAAGTTTTTAAGCAGAAAATATTCCTAAACATACCACTTAAATAGGCAGTGTCAGGCTATCAGTGAATGAGACTTCCCTGCCTGCAATTACTAACAGCAATAAAATCTAGCAATCACTAAATGACAAAACAGAGTCAAAACTTCCAGTTCAGTTAATATTCAATGTAACACAAATAACTCAATTTAAATGCTGCATTATTTGAAAAAATGTGTAGATAAAAGGTACTTAAATTCTCTTATACATCCAGTTGAATACAGCTAGATCTTAGGTGGCCAAAGCTGAAGTTTTAAGCAGAAAATATTCCTAAATGTACTACTTAAATAGGCAGTTACAGGCTATCAAAAAATGAGACTTCCCCTGCCTGCAATTACTAACAGCAATAAAATCTAGCAAGCACTAACTGACAAAACAGTCAAAACTTCCAGTTCAGTTAATATTCAATGTAAGACAAATACATCAATTTAAATGCTGTATTATTTGAAAAATGTGCAGATAAAAGGTAGTTAAATTCTCTTATACTTCCTGTTGAATACAGCTAGATCTTAGCCGGCTAAAGCTGAAGTTTTCAGCAGAAAATATTCCTAAATGTACCACTTAAATAGGCAGTGACAGTCTACCAATGAATGAGACTTCCTCCACCTGCAGTTACTAACACCAATAAAATCTAGCAAGCACTAACTGACAAAACAGCGTCAAAACTTCCAGTTCAGTAAATATTCAATGAAAAACTAATACATCAATTTAAATGCCGTATTATTTGAAAAATGTGCAGATAAAAGGTACTTAAATTCTATTATATGTCCAGTGGAATACAGCTAGATCTTAGCCCGCCAAAGCTGAAGTTTAAGCAGAAAATATTCCTAAATGTACCATTTAAATAGGCAGTGACAGGCTATCAATGAATGCGACGTCCCAGCCTGCAATTACTAACAGCAACAAAATCTAGCAAGCACTAACAGACAAAACAGAGTCAAACCTTCCAGTTCAGTTAATATTCAATGTAACATAAATACATCAATTTAAGTGCTGTATTATTTGGAAAATGTGCAGATAAAAGGTACTTAAATTCTCTTATACGTCCAGTTGAATACAGTTAGATCTTAGCCCACCAAACTGAAGTTTTAAGCAGAAAATATTCCTAAATGTACCACTTAAATAGGCAGTGACAGGCTATCAATGAATGAGACTTCCCTGCCTGCAATTACTAACAGCAACAAAATCTGGCAAGCACTAACTGACAAAAACTGAGTCAAAACTTCCAGTTCAGTTAATATAAAATGTAACACAAATACATCAATTTAAATGCTGTATTATTTGAAAAATGTGCAGATAAAAGGTACTTAAATTCTCTTATACGTCCATCTGAATACAGCTAGATCTTAGCAAGACAAAGTTGAAGTTTTAAGCAGAAAATATTCCTAAATGTACCACTTAAATAGCCAGTGACAGGATATCAATGAATGAGACTTCCCCTGCCTGCTATTACAAACAGCAATAAAAGCTAGCAAGCATTAACTGACAAAACAGAGTCAAAGCTTCCAGTTCAGTTAAAATTCAATGTAAAACAAATACATCAGTTTAAATGCTGTATTATTTCAAAAATGTGCAGATAAAAGGTAGTTAAATTCTCTTATACATCCAGTTGAATAGAGTTAGATCTTAGCTGGCTAAAGCTGAAGTTTTAAGCAGAAAACATTCCTAACTGTACCACTTAAATAGGCAGTGACAGGCTATCAATAAATGAGACTCCCCCCTGCAATTACTAACAGCAATAACATCTAGCAAGCACTGACAAAACACAATCAAAACTTCCAGTTCAGTTAATATTCAATGTAACAGAAATACATCATTTTAAATGCCGTATTATTTGAAAAATGTGCAGATGAAAGGTACTTAAATTCTCTTATACGTCCAGTTGAATACACCTAGATCTTAGCCAGCCAAAACTGAAGTTTTTAAGCAGAAAATATTCCTAACTGTACCACTTAAATAGGCAGTGACAGGCTATCAATGAATGAGACTTCCCCTGCCTGCAATTACTAACAGCAATAAAATCTAGCAAGCACTAACTGACAAAACAGAGTCAAAACTTCCAGTTCAGTTAATATTCAATGTAACACAAATACATCAATTTAAATGTATTATTTGAAAAATGTGCAGATAAAAGGTACTTAAATTCTCTTATATGTCCAGCTGAATACAGCTAGATCTTAGCTGGCCAAAGCTGAAGGCTTAAGCAGAAAATATTCCTAAATGTACCACTTAAATAGCCAGTGACAGGCTATCAATGAATGAGAATTCCCCCGCCTGCAATTAGTAACAGCAATAAAATCTAGCAGGCATTAACTGACAAAACAGAGTCAAAACTTCCAGTTCAGTTAATATTCAATGTAACACAAATACATGAATTTAAATGCAGTATTATTTGAAAAATGTGCAGATAAAAGGTACTTAAATTCTCTTACATGTCCAACTGAATACAGCTAGATCTTAGCCGGCCAAAGCTGAAGTTTTAAGCAGAAAATATTCCAAAATGTACCACTTAAATAGGCAGTGACAGGCTATCAATGAATGAGACTTCCCCTGCCTGCAATTACTAACAGCAATAAAATCTAGCAAGCACTAACTGTCACAACAGAGTCAAAATGTCCAGTTCAGTTAATATTCAATGTAACACAAATACATCAATTTAAATGCCGTATTTGAAAAATGTGCGGCTAAAAGGTAGTTAAATTCTCTTATACCTCAAGTTGAATACAACTAGATCTTAGCCATCCAAAGCTGAAGTTTATAAGCAGAAAACATTCCTAAATGTACTACTTAAATAGGCAGTGACAGACTGTCAAAAAATGAGACTTCCCCCTGCCTGGAATTACTAACAGCAATAAAATCTAGCAAGCACTAAATGACAAAACAATGTCAAAACTTCCAGTTCAGTTAAGATTCAATGTAACACAAATACATCAATTTAAATGCCGTATTATTTGAAAAATGTGCAGATAAAAGGCACTTAAATTTTCTTATACGTCCAGCTGAATGCAGCTCAATCTTAGCCGGCCAAAGCTGAAGTTTTAAGCAGAAAATATTCCTAAATGTACCACTTAAATAGGCAGTGACAGGCTATCAATGAATGAGACTTCCCTGCCTGCAATTACTAACAGCAATAAAATCTAGCAAGCACTAACTGACAAAACAGAGTCAAAACTTCCAGTTCAGTAAATATTCAATGTAACACAAATACATCAATTTAAATGCAGTATTCTTTGAAAAATGTGCAGATAAACGGTCCTTAAATTCTCTTATACGTCCAGCTGAATACAGCTAGATCTTAGCCGACCAAAGCTGAAGTTTTAAGCAGAAAATATTCCTAAATGTACCACTTAAATAGGCAGTGACAGGCTATCAATGAATGAGACTTCCCCTGCCTGCAATTACTAACAGCAATAAAATCTAGCAATCACTAACTGACAAAACAGAGTCAAAACTTCCAGTTCAGTTAATATTCAATGTAAGACAAATACATCAATTTAAATGCTGCATTATTTGAAAAAATGTGTAGATAAAAGGTACTTAAATTCTCTTATACATCCAGTTGAATACAGCTAGATCTTAGGTGGCCAAAGCTGAAGTTTTAAGCAGAAAATATTCCTAAATGTACTACTTAAATAGGCAGTTACAGGCTATCAAAAAATGAGACTTCCCCTGCCTGCAATTACTAACAGCAATAAAATCTAGCAAGCACTAACTGATTCAGTTAATATTCAATGTAAGACAAATACATCAATTTAAATGCTGTATTATTTGAAAAATGTGCAGATAAAAGGTAGTTAAATTCTCTTATACTTCCTGTTGAATACAGCTAGATCTTAGCCGGCTAAAGCTGAAGTTTTCAGCAGAAAATATTCCTAAATGTACCACTTAAATAGGCAGTGACAGTCTACCAATGAATGAGACTTCCTCCACCTGCAGTTACTAACACCAATAAAATCTAGCAAGCACTAACTGACAAAACAGCGTCAAAACTTCCAGTTCAGTAAATATTCAATGAAAAACTAATACATCAATTTAAATGCCGTATTATTTGAAAAATGTGCAGATAAAAGGTACTTAAATTCTATTATATGTCCAGTGGAATACAGCTAGATCTTAGCCCGCCAAAGCTGAAGTTTAAGCAGAAAATATTCCTAAATGTACCATTTAAATAGGCAGTGACAGGCTATCAATGAATGCGACGTCCCCGCCTGCAATTACTAACAGCAACAAAATCTAGCAAGCACTAACAGACAAAACAGAGTCAAACCTTCCAGTTCAGTTAATATTCAATGTAACATAAATACATCAATTTAAGTGCTGTATTATTTGAAAAATGTGCAGCTAAAAGGTACTTAAATTCTCTTATACGTCCAGTTGAATACAGTTAGATCTTAGCCCACCAAACTGAAGTTTTAAGCAGAAAATATTCCTAAATGTACCACTTAAATAGGCAGTGACAAGCTATCAATGAATGAGACTTCCCTGCCTGCAATTACTAACAGCAACAAAATCTGGCAAGCACTAACTGACAAAAACTGAGTCAAAACTTCCAGTTCAGTTAATATAAAATGTAACACAAATACATCAATTTAAATGCTGTATTATTTGAAAAATGTGCAGATAAAAGGTACTTAAATTCTCTTATACGTCCATCTGAATACAGCTAGATCTTAGCAGGCCAAAGTTGAAGTTTTAAGCAGAAAATATTCCTAAATGTACCACTTAAATAGCCAGTGACAGGATATCAATGAATGAGACTTCCCCTGCCTGCTATTACAAACAGCAATAAAAGCTAGAAAGCATTAACTGACAAAACAGAGTCAAAGCTTCCAGTTCAGTTAAAATTCAATGTAAAACAAATACATCAGTTTAAATGCTGTATTATTTCAAAAATGTGCAGATAAAAGGTAGTTAAATTCTCTTATACATCCAGTTGAATAGAGTTAGATCTTAGCTGGCTAAAGCTGAAGTTTTAAGCAGAAAACATTCCAAAATGTACCACTTAAATAGGCAGTGACAGGCTATCAATGAGTGAGACTTCCCCCGCCTGCAATTACTAACAGCAATAAAATCTAGCAAGCACTGACAAAACAGAGTCAAAACTTCCAGTGCAGTTAATATTCAATGTAACAGAAATACATCATTTTAAATGCCGTATTATTTGAAAAATGTGCAGATAAAAGGTACTTAAATTCTCTTATATGTCCAGCTGAATACAGCTAGATCTTAGCTGGCCAAAGCTGAAGGCTTAAGCAGAAAATATTCCTAAATGTACCACTTAAATAGCCAGTGACAGGCTATCAATGAATGAGAATTCCCCTGCCTGCAATTAGTAACAGCAATAAAATCTAGCAGGCATTAACTGACAAAACAGAGTCAAAACTTCCAGTTCAGTTAATATTCAATGTAACACAAATACATGAATTTAAATGCAGTATTATTTGAAAAATGTGCAGATAAAAGGTACTTAAATTCTCTTACATGTCCAACTGAATACAGCTAGATCTTAGCCGGCCAAAGCTGAAGTTTTAAGCAGAAAATATTCCTAAATGTACCACTTAAATAGGCAGTGACAGGCTATCAATGAATGAGACTTCCCCTGCCTGCAATTACTAACAGCAATAAAATCTAGCAAGCACTAACTGTCACAACAGAGTCAAAATGTCCAGTTCAGTTAATATTCAATGTAACACAAATACATCAATTTAAATGCCGTATTTGAGAAATGTGCAGATAAAAGGTAGTTAAATTCTCTTATACGTCCAGTTGAATACAACTAGATCTTAGACGGCCAAAGCTGAAGTTTTAAGCAGAAAACATTCCTAAATGTACTACTTAAATAGGCAGTGACAGACTGTCAAAAAATGAGACTTCCCCCTGCCTGGAATTACTAACAGCAATAAAATCTAGCAAGCAATAAATGGCAAAACAATGTCAAAACTTCCAGTTCAGTTAAGATTCAATGTAACACAAATACATCAATTTAAATGCCGTATTATTTGAAAAATGTGCAGATAAAAGGCACTTAAATTTTCTTATACGTCCAGCTGAATGCAGCTCAATCTTAGCCGGCCAAAGCTGAAGTTTTAAGCAGAAAATATTCCTAAATGTACCACTTAAATAGGCAGTGACAGGCTATCAATGAATGAGACTTCCCCTGCCTGCAATTACTAACAGCAATAAAATCTAGCAAGCACTAACTGACAAAACAGAGTCAAAACTTCCAGTTCAGTAAATATTCAATGTAACACAAATACATCAATTTAAATGCAGTATTCTTTGAAAAATGTGCAGATAAAAGGTCCTTAAATTCTCTTATACGTCCAGCTGAATACAGCTAGATCTTAGCCGACCAAAGCTGAAGTTTTAAGCAGAAAATATTCCTAACTGTACCACTTAAATAGGCAGTGACAGGCTATCATTGAATGAGACTTCCCTTGCCTTCAATTACTAACAGCAATAAAATCTAGCAATCACGAACTGCCAAAACAGAGTCAAAACTTCCAGTTCAGTTAATATTCAATGTAAGACAAATACATCAATTTAAATGCTGCATTATTTGAAAAATGTGTAGATAAAAGGTACTTAAATTCTCTTATACATCCAGTTGAATACAGCTAGATCTTAGCTGGCCAAAGCTGATGTTTTAAGCAGAAAATATTCCTAAATGTACTACTTAAATAGGCAGTTACAGGCTATCAAAAAATGAGACTTCCCCTGCCTGCAATTACTAACAGCAATAAAATCTAGCAAGCACTAACTGACAAAACAGTCAAAACTTCCAGTTCAGTTAATATTCAATGTAACACAAATACATCAATTTAAATGCCGTATTATTTGAAAGATGTGCAGATAAAAGGTAGTTAAATCCTCATACGTCCAGCTGAATACAGCTAGATCTTAGCCGGCCAAAGCTGAAGTTTTAAGCAGAAAATATTCCTAAATGTACCACTTAAATAGGCAGTGACAGGCTATCAATGAATGAGACTTCCGCTGCCTGCAATTACTAACAGCATTAAAAGCTAGCAAGCACTAACTGACAAAACCGAGTCAAACCTCTCTTTTTTTTAAAAAATGCTCTTAAGGGAAATTGTACTTTTTACTGTGTGTGTATTTGTTATCCTTCCCAATGCCAGTGGGGAGTCTTATTGAGGATCTGGAGAGAAAGGGAGAAACCAGCCCCAGACTGTGATCTCTGTGATCTATTAAGAGAAATTGTACTTTTTACTCTGTGTGTATTTGTTATCCTTCCCAATGTGGATGCCTCTCACTGGCGTTAGTGGTGAGGATTTAGGCTCCTTGATTGCTGGGCCTGTGCATGGGCGTCACACTTCCCATTTCAGAACATTTAAATTACAAAAGGCCACTCAAGCATTACAATCCAACAATATCAGTCAATATGCACAGTCTCTGCAGAAGTAAAAGTCATCTACATAATTTCACATTAAAAAGATCTGTAAGTAATGAAGAAGCTGCTGCTAGCATACATCTTTACATTTAGTGTTACATCCACAAGTTCAGTGACTGCTGACCTTGAAGAATGAATTGCCTATTTAACATGAAAAAGTCAGTAAGCATGGTAATACTGCGATAGGGAATGTCTGGCAAACCAACAAGTTTGTAGTTACTAGGC